>NC_084571.2:34112500-34152500 GCF_033978685.3 Nerophis lumbriciformis | reverse complement strand
TGTTTGTTTGTCCCCCTCCTCCTCCCACTCCTCCTCCTCCTCGCCCGCCGCACCGCAGACGAGCAGCGGCCGGTGAAGCAGCGTCGCGCCCGCGCCAACTACAGCAGCTGGCAGCTGGAGGAGCTGGAGAAGGCCTTCCAGACCTCGCACTACCCGGATGTCTTCATGAGGGAGGCCCTGGCCCTCAGACTGGACCTCATCGAGGCCAGAGTGCAGGTGACCACACACACGCATGCAATCTATAAGATAGCGCGTACTATTAGTGCTTGATTTACTAACAATTAGAGAAGTCCGATATTATCGGCCGATAAATGCTTTAAAATGTGATATCGGAAATTATCGGTATGGGTTTCAAGAAGTAAAATGTATGACTTTGTACAGAGGGCCAATAAACCTTAAAGGCTCTTCCTTTGCGTGCCGGCCCAATCACATAATATCTACGGCTTTTCACATACTCATAAGTGAATGCAAGCATACTTGGTCAACAGCCATACAGGTCACACTGAGGGTGGCCGTATAAACAACTTTAACACTGTTACAAATATGTGCCACACTGTGAACCCACACCAAACAAGAATGACAACAACATTTCGGGAGAACATCCGCACCGTAACAGAACATAAACACAACAGAACAAATACCCAGAAGCCCTTGCAGCACTAACTCTTCCGGGACGCTACAATATACACCCTCCCGCCCACCTCAACCTCCTCATGCTCTTTAGGGAGAGCATGTCCCAAATTCCAAGCTGCTGTTTTGAGGCATGTTAAAAAAATAATGCACTTTGTGACTTCAATAATAAATATGGCAGTGCCATGTTGGCATTTTTTCCCCATAACTGGAGTTGATTTATTTTGGAAAACCTTGCATACTTGCCAACCCTCCCGAATTTTCCGGGAGACTCCCGAAATTCAGCGCCTCTCCCGAAAACCTCCCGGGACAAATATTCTCTCGAAAATCTCCTGATTTTCAGCCGGACCTGAGTGAGGACAGCCTTTTTTCATGACGGGAGGACAACAGGGTGACAAGAACTAAATCATCCAGACTAGAGATCAATTGTATTATTATGTTTATCTTACCTAAAAATAAATATATTTATTAATAAATTAAAAAAAAAACTAAATACATTTTTACTATATTTTGCTAAAAACATCAAAATTAATTGTATTTTTAAATGTATTTTTTCAGACTCCTTATTACATCCAGCCATAGAATTATACATTAAAATAAATAATTAATTTTAAATTATCATAATAATTCATTTAAAATGACCATATTTAATTATTAAAATAATTGCTTGTTTATCAACAACTTTAGCATTTTATTCATTACATTTTGAAGCTCTCAGAAGTCAAGTTATGTTATATTCCTTAGTATTTATTTATGCAAGTTTGAAGTATCAATTATCTAAACACAGTTTTGTTTGCATATTTTCAGGATGTATATATATATATATATATATATATACATGAAATACTTCACTTGGTGAATTCTAGCTGTCAATATACTCCTCCCCTCTTAACCACGCCCCAAACCACGCCCCACCCCACTCCTGACCACGCCCCCTGACCCCCACCTCCCGAAATCGGAGGTTTCAAGGTTGGCAAGTATGACCTTGTTACATTGTTTAATGCATCACAACAAAATTAGGCATAATAATGATGATCTAACTTCACCTATTTGGGGTAAAAAAATATTTTTTGCAAACCAGTAATTATAGTCTGCAAATGATGTGTTGTTGTTGAGTGTCGGTGCTGTCTAGAGCTCGGCAGAGTAACCGTGTAATACTCTTCCATATCAGTAGGTGGCAGCCGGTAGCTAATTGCTTTGTAGATGTCGGAAACAGCGTGCAGGTAAAAGGGTGTCTAATGCTTAAACAAAAAATAAACAAAAGGTGAGTTAGGGAAGGCTATGCAGAATTAAACTAAAACTAAACTGGCTACAAAGTAAACAAAAACAAAATGCTGGACGACCGCAAAGACTTACTGTGGAGCAAAAGACTGCGTCCACAAAGTACATCCGAACATGACACGACAATCAACAATGTCCCCACAAAGAAGGATAAAAACAACTGAAATATTCTTGATTGCTAAAACAAAGTAGATGCGGGAAATATTAAAGGCACTGCCTTTAGCGTCCTCTACAACCCGTCGTCACGTCTGCTTTTCCTCTATACAAACAGCGTGCCGTCCCAATCACATAATATATGCGGCATACTTGGTCAACAGCCATACAGGTCACACTGAGGGTGGCCGTATAAACAACTTTAACACTGTCACAAATATGCGCCACACTGTGAACCCACACCAAACAAGAACGACAAACACGTTTCGGGAGAACATCCGCACCGTAACACAACATAAACACAACAGAAGAAATACCCAGATAACCAGATATACCGATAATATCCGATATCACATTTTTAAGCATTTATCGGCCGATAATACCAGCAGTCCGATATTATCGGACAGCTCCACTATCAAGTTTACGCGCGTTTTAGCACACGCGGACCTTTAGCAAATCAGGCACTTAGTTTTTGTTCCATTTGGTGCAGACGTTTGTGCATCAAATATGGAAAAAGACCAAAAATGCAATACCATTCTGTTATTCTCTTTACACAAGATGTGATTTTTTTAAAAACAGGAATAATCATTTGGAGTGCATGAGAAAGTGGGGGAAAAAACATAACTCTCTTTGACCACATTAGCGTTACTAGACGTACGATAATTATACAATTATACAACTAGCACATTTTTTGTACACAAGATGTTTATTTTTATTTTTATATTATTTCTATTTATATATACTGTGTTTTCCGCACTACAGGATATAAGCCGCACCCACTCAATTTTAGAAGAAAACTAATATTTTTCCATATATTAGCCGGACCAGACTATAAGCTACACATATATATATATATATTGTGAACTGAGTTATTTATACATTAAGATGTTTATTTACATACATTAATCGTTTCCAAACTGTGTCTGTAACACGGCAGTAAAACGGCTCATCAAACAAAACAGAAGTCATGCTCATGGACCCAGCAGCTGCGGAAGCAAGCTCTCCAACAAGCTAAACAGACTTAGTAACTCCACGGTGACGTCTTGGTGAATTTACTGAGGAATTTGTGAAACAACAATCGTTACTGGAGGGTAAAATGGGACAAAATTAAATTAATAATTACATATTTAAATAATAACCTAAATGTTTCATTCATTCATTATATTTGTCATTACATTCACATTTATATTTTTAAATGTATTAATTAATAATTAACAATAACATTTAAATAATTATTTAAATATTATATAGTTGTTATTGTTTTTGTTTTTTTATATATTTATGGACAAGTATGGTGCACAATACTGGCCGTGCCAGCAACTTGAGGGTTCCAGGTTCGATCCCCGCTTCTGCCATCCTAGTCACTGCCGTTGTGTCCTTGGGCAAGACACTTCACCCACCTGCTCCCACTGCCACCCACACTGGTTTAAATGTAACTTAGATATTGGGTTTCACTATGTAAAAGCGCTTTGAGTCACGGGAGAAAAGCGCTATATAAATATAATTCACTTCACTTCACATGCTGCTGAGTCAGCATAGTAAACAACATGTGTAACAGGACTGAGCTTAAAACCAAGCGGCGACGCTGATGAGTGATGATATCTTGTGGGAAAACGTCGTCAGGGGGTTGCCTACAGCCACACCTGTTACGCTTTTTTTTAGACTTGGAGACTCTGCAGTTCAATGTTTACTTATCAATCAATGTTTACTTATATAGCCCTAAATCACAAGTGTCTCAAAGGGCTGCACAAGCCACAACGACATCCTCGGCTCAGATCCATAATAATAATAATAATAATAATAATAGATTTTATTTGTGGAAAAAAAAAGCACTTTACATTGACTAAACAACCTCAAAGTGCTACTGTGTATTTAAAAAAAAGATAATAAAAAATAAATAAAAATAAAAACTAGAACAGCCTAATAATAATAATAATAATAGATTTTATTTGTGAAAAAAAAAGCACTTTACATTGAGTAAACAACCTCAAAGTGCTACTGTGTATTAAAAAAATAAATAAAAAGATAATAAAAAATAAATAAAAATAAAAACTCGAACAGCCTAATAATAATAATAATAATAGATTTTATTTGTGAAAAAAAGCACTTTACATTGACTAAACAACCTCAAAGTGCTACTGTGTATTTAAAAAAAAGATAATTAAAAATAAATAAAAATAAAAACTAGAACAGCCTAATAATAATAATAATAATAGATTTTATTTGTGGAAAAAAAAAGCACTTTACATTGAGTAAACAACCTCAAAGTGCTACTGTGTATTTCAAAAATTAAAAAAAAAGATAATAAAAAAAAAAAAAAAATAAAAACTCGAACAGCCTAATAATAATAATAATAATAGATTTTATTTGTGAAAAAAAAAGCACTTTACATTGAGTAAACAACCTCAAAGTGCTACTGTGTATTTAAATTTTTTTTAAAAAGATAATAAAAAATAAATAAAAATAAAAACTCGAACAGCCTAATAATAATAATAGATTTTATTTGTGGAAAAAAAAGCACTTTACATTGAGTAAACAACCACAAAGTGCTACTGTGTATTAAAAAGCCTAATAGCTAGAACTAGTATGCATATATCTAAAAAAAAAAAAAAAAAAGGCTTTTTTAAAAAAGAAGGGTTTTTAAGCCTTTTTTTAAAAGCATCCACAGTCTGTGGTGCCCTCAGGTGGTCAGGGAGAGCGTTCCACAGACTGGGAGCGGCGTAGCTTTGTCCTCGGAGGTTAGTCTGTCCGGAGCGGAGGTGTCCAGTGGAGGATTTGGGGGTGAGTAGTTCTTTGAGGCATTTCCATGGAGGCACTGGTGGGTTAGTAGGGAGACTTTGTATTCAATCCTGAGTGGAACAGGAAGCCAGTGAAGGGATTTGAGAACTGGTGTGATATGGTCATATTTCCGCACTCTCATCAGGATTCTAGCAGCACTATTTTGTATGTATCGCAGCTTCTGGATGTTCTTGTCCCTTTTTAATTAGAGCATATCCTAAATGTGATTCCAGGTTTGGTTCCAGAACCGCCGCGCCAAGATGAGGCGCCAGCTGAAGCTCCAGGGTCAGTGTGTGGATCCTCATCCCAAGGGAGAAGACGCCGACACGCCGGAAAAAAACGCCAGTGGTTCGAAACATCACGCGGCTTCCGACAGCGAGCGCTGGCCCGGAGGACAGGAAGACGACGGCGACGACGACGACGACTACCCGTGGACAAAAGCCGCCGTCGCCGTGGAAGCCACGGGTCGGAGGTCGGAGAAGCGGGCGGGGCCCAGCTCGGAGCAGCTGCGCTCATGCAGCATCGCCAAGCTGAGGGCCAAAGCCAGGGAGCACGAGGCCGAGATCCACGGCGCCGCCAACGCCGATGATTGATGCGTTTCCTGCTTCCTGTTTGCTGCACACGGAGACGCCATCAAGACTCTTAAACGCGTTTGTATAGACTCCCTGGACACTACATTAGGCACATCTCGCTCTAAATAGCCCGTTATTATTTCTGTACGGGCACTAATAACGACTCTGCAGCTTTAAACGGTGGCAGGAAAATTCAATCTTTAATTCACTTTGACGGCGTGTGACTTTTTATTCCGACAGCAGGCTTACGTGGCGAGCGAGGCGAAGGGGCGTTCATGTTGCTGCGACCTTGACCTGCCGGCTTCCTCCGGGCAGGATGAGAATAAACAAAGGGAATCATGCTGAGTGAGTGAATCCATTAAAGGCCTACTGAAATGCCATTTTCTTATTTAAACAGGTCCATTCTATGTGTCATACTTGATCATTTCGCGATATTGCCATATTTTTGCTGAAAGGATTTAGTAGAGAACATCGACGATAAAGTTCACAACTTTTAGTCGCTGATAAAAAAAAGCCTTGCCTGTAGCAGACGAGTAGCGTGACGTCACAGGTTGTGGAGCTCCTCACATCTGCACATTGTTTACAATCATGGCCACCAGCAGCGAGAGCGATACGGACCGAGAAAGCGACGATTTCCCCATTAATTTGAGCGAGGATGAAAGATTTGTGGATGAGGAAAGTGAGAGTGAAGGACTAGAGGGCAGTGGGAGCGATTCAGATAGGGAAGATGCTGTGAGGGACCTGATATTCAGCTGGGAATGACTAAAACAGTAAATAAACACAAGACATATATATACTCTATTAGCCACAACACAACCAGGCTTATATTTAATATGCCACAAATTAATCCCGCATAACAAACACCTCCCCCCTCCCGTCCATATAACCCGCCAATACAACTCAAACACCTGCACAACACACTCAATCCCACAGCCCAAAGTACCGTTCACCTCCCCAAAGTTCATACAGCACATATATTTCCCCAAAAGTTACGTACGTGACATGCACATAGCAGCACGCACGTACGGAGCAAGCGATCAAATGTTTGGAAGCCGCAGCTGCATGCGTACTCACAGTACCGCGTCTGCGCATCCAACTCAAAGTCCTCCTGGTAAGAGTCTCTGTTGTCCCAGTTCTCCACAGGCCAATGGTAAAGCTTGACTGTCATCTTTCCTTTCGGGAATGTAAACAATGAAACACCGGCTGTGTTTGTGTTGCTGCAGTCAGCCCGCAATACACCGCTTCCCACCTACAGCTTTCTTCTTTGCTGTCTCCATTGTAAATTGAACAAATTGCATAAAATTCACCAACACATATGTCCAGAATACTGTGGAATTTTGCGATGGAAACAGACGACTTAATAGCTGGCCACCATGCTGTCCCAAAATGTCCTCTACAATCCGTGACGTCACACGCCGACGTCATCATACCGAGACGTTTTCAGCAGGATATATTGCGCGGAATTTAAAATTGCACTTTAGTAAGCTAACCCGGCCGTATTAGCATGTGTTGCAATGTTAAGATTTCATCATTGATGTATAAACTATCAGACTGCGTGGTCGGCAGTAGTAGCTTTCAGTAGGCCTTTAACGTGGACCCCGACTTAAACAAGTTGAAAAACTTATTGGGGTGTTACCATTTAGTGGTCAATTGTATGGAATATGTACTGTGCAATCTACTTATAACAGTCTCAATCAATCAATCAGGTCACATGATGAAAACAACATGGCGTATATTTACGCCAGTGACGTGCAGTCACTAGAGGCAGGTGAGGCGGGGCCTCACCTGCCATCATGGAAAGAAAAAAAATGTAAAAAGAAAAAAAAAATGTTTAATTGTTATATGTATCCAGTGATTATACTATAAAGTTATTTTCCATTTAACTTCACCAGTTTTAGATTATTTTTATTTAAAATCGCTGAATTTTCACATTTGCCGTTCAAATACTGAGAAGAGACGATGCGGTGAACAGCAGCCAGTTGAGGCACGTCACTCAGTGCCTCAACATGGATTGCGGACTCTGCTAACTGCTGGCCTGCTGTGCAGTGAGACTGTATTGCTATATGAATTATATTATACATTTCCATAGTTTAGTTAGCTGAGGTATATAATGTACAGTGTATTTTGTCAACAACTGTATGTGTGTAATGTATTTCTTGTGCTGAGCGATCATAAAACGGCTGCAAAAGACGCACTGGCTGAGGCTCGCAGTAATCCCGCCTCCTGCACCCCCGTCGTAGAATGCACCACCTGACAGGAGTGTTATATCAACTAAAGCCCACACTTAAACTTTCCACGTGCAAGATTGAATCTATTTAAAAAAGTTATTTCATAAGAAGCCAAAAAGTGCAAAAACAATAATGTTCGTGTTGGAGGAGTTGTGAATGACTGCAGGGCCACAACATTAGGTACACCTGCAGACTGCAGGTTTATCTAATTCACAACTCCTCCAACACGAACATTATTGTTTTTGCACTTTTGGGCTTCTTATTAAATAACTTTTGTAACCTATTTTCATGGGCTTTCCTATTTGTGATGTTAAGTTCCTGTTATGCGCTGTTATACAGTATATGCCTTGAGCTCTTATTTTGAAGGTGCTAAGAGCGGAAGTGATGACACGTTGGAGTGGAGCTTTTGACAGAAGGTAAATAAAGTGGTCCTCGTGTAAACTGGAGCCTCCGTGTTTGTTATTTTGTAGTTTCATACAGTATAGGCGACATTTATAAACCCTCGGTTACACTTTTTTAAATAGATTCAATCTTGCACGTGGAAAGCTAAGTGAGGGCTTTAGTTGATATAACACTCCCGTCAGGGGGTGCATTAATCCAGCACAACAGCGGCGCATGGACTTCATTTATAAGTAAAGGTAAGACCATAATAACGTTTTTTTAATTAAATGTGCTTTTTTGTGTGCTACAGTTTGTATGTGTAAAGTTAAAGTTAAGTTAAAGTACCAATGATAGTCACACACACACTAGGTGTAATGACATTTGTCCTCTGCATTTGACCCATCCCTTTGATCACCCCCTGGGAGGTGAGGGGAGCAGTGGGCAGCAGCGGCGCCGCGCCCGGGAATAATTTTTGGTGATTTAACCCCCAATTCCAAGCCTTGATGCTGAGTGCCAAGCAGGGAAGAATGCTGGTATGAGCTTTTAAACATAACCCGTTAACTGCTGCCAATCAAATGGTGAATAAGATACTCTTTAGGGTTCATATGTTTGTAAATCTGACTGTGATGAAGTCAGTGCCTCACCAGCCATCAACCTCACCGCACGTCACTGATTTACGCCTTCAACATAACGTGTGTCGTTTCGTAATGAATCACTATACTGTAATTTGATACTACACAATGTCAGAATGTAAACTAAAGTACTACAATTAATAATAATAATAATAATAATATGTGCCACTGCCACTCTCGAGAGTTGCCAGTGTGACACTGCCCTCTGCTGGCCAGGATTATACTGCTTTATTTAACACAGTTTGATTGATTGATTGAGACTTTTATTAGTAGATTGCACAGTACAGTACATATTCCGTACAATTGACCACTAAATGGTAACACCCCAATAAGTTTTTCAACTTGTTTAAGTCGGGGGTCAACGTTAATCAATTCATGGCAGTGCTTCTCAAGCTCCTCAGAAAACACTTGGCTTTCCAAGCGCCGCCATAATGACCAACTTTAAAATCCAGTAGCGTAGTAGGTCTAAATGTTCATTGGAAACAAGGCAGAGGTTTTATTTAACAAGTATATTTAATATTTTTCGCCACTGTTACATTAAAGTACCAATGATTCTCTGCGTTTGACCCATCACCTTGTTCCACCCACTGGGAGGTGAGGGGAGCAGTGAGCAGCAGCGGTGGCCACGCCCGGGAATCATTTTTTTGGTGATTTAACCCCCAATTCCAACCCTTGATGCTGAGTGCCAAGCAGGGAGGTAACGGGTCCCATTTTTATAGTCTTTGGTATGACTCGGACACAGTTTGAACAGTAACACTGTGTTTGAATAGTTAGGTGATTTGACGTAACCCTATATCAGACCTGGGCAA
This sequence comes from Nerophis lumbriciformis, assembly GCF_033978685.3. Taxonomy (NCBI): domain Eukaryota; kingdom Metazoa; phylum Chordata; class Actinopteri; order Syngnathiformes; family Syngnathidae; genus Nerophis; species Nerophis lumbriciformis. The sequence continues at coordinate 34,143,036 of NC_084571.2, read as the reverse complement.
ATTAAGGCCCGGGTTGAGCTTTTCAATCTGGCCCGCCGGACATTCCCAAATAATATTTTTTTTAGATCTTTAAGATGGAAAGTGTAGCTGCCTTTATAATGTGCAGTGATGTTTTTTAATGACTGTAAGTCTTCAACTATACAAAGTAGTTACTATGGTAATTGTAGAGGTTGCCCTCTAGTGGGTTCCTCGGACCACCACACACTGCCACGAGCCCGGATGTCTGAGTACTGCGCTGTTTTATTTGCATAAAGATTGCTCGGCTATTGCTTTTCCAGCAAAATGTCTTCCTTTTCAGAGTCCGTGTCTCTCTCTCTCTCTCTCTCTGGCTCCCACTCCAACTCCAACAACGTGTCTCGTCCCGGCTGCTGCTAATAAAGGCGACGGGTGATTAGATAACAAGGCCCACCTGGGCCATCTACTCACCTGTCGCCGTCTTCGAGGCCGGTCCTTGCACACCCCGTTCCGCGGCAGGCCCGCAGGCCACGCCCCCCCTCTACAGTAATCTAATTAGTTACTATGGTCATCTAATTAGTTACTATGGTAATATAATTAGTTACTATGGTCAGATCAGATACATCAAATTGTAGGTGGGTTTATTTTACCCTTCGCGTTCATATTTCGCTGTTTGTTGCATTTTATTTTGTTCTCTTGATTGTAAAATATGTCGATGGAGAGTGAATATGTTGTCAATATTCAGTGTTTTATCCTTCATAGTTAATATTGTAACTCCAACATTCTTTATTTTCATGTACATTCTGGGTGTCTCATTCAGTAAAAAATTTTTAAAATTCCATTCCGTTTTTTAAGGCGGTCTGTCAGAACGTTTTTAAGCATTCAATCAGACATTATTGTGAGGTTTTGTATTAGTGTTCCTAAAAATAGATACACCGGCCCCCAGACACATTTTTTTCTCTAAATTTTCAATTTATGAATGTACAACTGTTTGTTTATTTTGTTGACCACTGACCGAAGAAAAAAATAATACACTTAAAAAACTACTACTTTATTAATATTAGTATAATTACTACATTAGGGCTTCAACCCACTTAAAAACTTACCATATCTTGCAAGAAACGTGTACATATGTTCATCAAACACCAAGAAACATGTACATATATTCATCAAACACCAAGAAATGTGTACATGTCAGGTTCAAACACTGATGACATCTATTAAACAAGACAAGAAGCAAAGAATCAAACAGAGACATAATTCAATTTGGACTCAATATTGAGGAGAGTCGCCTGTACACTGTACCCTTGTACAGTATCTCAGCACGCTATGGCTAAAGATCGTACTCCTCCTTCTTTATTTGACTTTCTCCGACCACATGACCACAGCTGCTTCCAGAGGGAAGTGGGTCGTAAACAGCGTTGCCTTTGGCTACATCCATCCATCCATTTTCTACCGCTTATTCCCTTTGGGGTGGCGGGGGGCGCTGGAGCCTATCTCAGCTACAATCGGGCGGAAGGCGGCGTACACCCTGGACAAGTGGCCACCTCATCGCAGGGCCAACACAGATAGACAGACAACATTCACACTCACATTCACACACTAGGGCCTATTTAATGTTGCCAATCAACCTATCCCCAGGTGCATGTCTTTGGAGGTGGGAGGAAGCCGGAGTACCCGGAGGGAACCCCACGCAGGACATGCAAACTCCACACAGAAGGGATTGAACCCAAGACTACTCAGGACCTTCGTATTGTGAGGCAGATGCACTAACCCCTCTTCCACCGTGCTGCCCCCTTTGGTTACAGAACAGTTCAAAAGAACAGGTCGTAAACACTTCACAGAAAAGGTCGTAAACGAGTTCGAAAAGAGATCGCCTGGAAATTGGGCAGATCCTTCCTTCTCTCCGCTTTGAAGTCCTTGGGTGAGAACAATATCTTTCCGTTGATTACCATACATGAAAGAAAACAGAAACACCTTCATGTTGCTTTCCCCCTTCCACAGTGGAGTTTTACGAGCCTTCTTCTTGGTAGGTTTCAAAGACAGCTTTTGTCTTCTTGCTCAATTTAACACAAAGTTTTTGTGATAACTTAGAAACAATTATTCTAACAGTACATATATTTCATCAAATACCAAGAAACGTGTACATATATGTTCATCAAACACCATACAGACCCAAACATTTGGTGGAAATTTTCATTTTTCCTCTGTTTTATATTTTTTGTGTGTTTTCTAATCAAAAACATGATTATTTTGTCTGTAGAAAGTGTCGCCGTTCCAATTAAAAAAAAACAAGCTGCGGGCCGCAAATGGCCCTAGGGCCACACATTGGACACCACTGCTATAGGAGAACACTTTCATAGATTCATTTATTTATTTTCTTAAACCCCATTAAGAAAAAAAAGCTCATATCAACATAATCCCTCCTAACCTCATGTCTTTTTTCTTTAATTATATAAAGTTAACACTGCTATTTGTAAAACAACATACAGTGCATGGAATAAAGTTTCAAATGTTTGCACACACGGTATCATCTTTGTGCAGAGCAGATAAGAAGGTGTGCACACACACACACCCATCTTAACTTGTGTGCACACCATGATAAAGAATGTTTGTGTGCACACAGGAGGTTAACATACTCAGGACTCTTTTAGTGAAACTATACACAACTTTTTATTTTTGTGAGTTAAATCAGGCAGCAAAGTGATTTTAAACGGTGTATTTTACATTTCTAGCAAGCTTGCTGGGAAAGTAGCTCACTAGTGCATTTATATTCAACAGTATTGTATCAATATATAACAAATATTTGACTTCGGTTTTATCAAGATTTTTGTTTAACCTTTATTGGGATTTTTTTGGTGTTGAATCAGGCTCAAAGGTGATTTCAATAGTGAACTTGAACAAAAAGTATTGAAGCTTTGAACCTAGCCAGATTATTATATTTAATAATGAACATATTCCAACTATTTGAGGTATCATAATTCATCCCAAAGGTGTTCTATCGGGTTCAGGTCAGGACTCTGTGCAGGCCAGTCAAGTTCATCCACACCAGACTCTGTCATCCATGTCTTTATGGGCCTTGCTTTGTGCACTGGTGCACAGTCATGTTGGAAGAGGAAGGGGCCCCGCTCCAAACTGTCCCGACCAGGTTGGGAGCATGGAATTGTCCAAAATGTTTTGGTATCCTGGAGCATTCAAAGTTCCTAAGGGGCCAAGCCCAACTCCTGAAAAACAACCCCACACCATAATTCCTCCTCCGCCAAATTTCACATTCGGCACAATGCAGTCCGAAATGTACCGTTCTCCTGGCAACCTCCAAACCCAGACTCGTCCATTAGATTGCCAGATGGAAAAGCGTGATTCATCAGTCCAGAGAACCTCTCCACTGCTCTACAGTCCAGTGGCGACGTGCTTTACACCACCATATCCCACGCTTTGCATTGGACTTGGTTATGTAAAGCTTAGATTTAGCTGCTCGGCCATGGAAACCCATCACATGAAGCTCTCTGCGTACTGTACGTGGGCTAATTGGAAAGTCGCATGAAGTTTGGAGCTCAAATATACGTGTTGCCATGTCTAATCGTAAAAGATGCAGACGAGGCGTGTTGGCTGACTTCTTAAAGTTTACTCCACAGTGTGCTCATCAAAAACATGGCTACTGTGCATGCTCTTCACTACTGCGGCATGCTGGGTAATGGAGTTCTTATGTTACCTGGCTCATAACACCTGCCTTAAGGCCGTCGAGAAGGTCTTACTGACAACAGCGCCGTGATCTGATTGACTATCGCAACTGTCTATCAACTGTATGTCCCCCGTGCACTGTGCCCGCGTTGTTGATTCCGAAAGGCAGATTTGGTACAGCATGGCAACATAAGCTCGCTGAATTCTGATTGGATAAAAACTCTACAACCCTAAAAACAACAACACTGGAAGGAACATAATATGACATAAAGAAGGAATACTTTTAGATATTTAGGGAAAGTAAATTAAAAAATGACTTATCTTTAACCATGATCTTGATTTCCGGTACTTAGATATATTTCGACATACCAGGAAACTAGCCCTTTTAATGGTGTACTAAGGCTAGTACAATCATACTTGCCAACCCTCCCAAATTTTCCGGGATACTCCCGAATTTCAGTGCCTCTCCCGAAAATCTCCCGGGACAACCATTCTCCCGAATTTCTCCCGATTTCCAGCCGGACAACAATATTTGAGGCGTGCCTTTAAGGCGGACCAGAGTGAGGACAGCCTGTCGTCACGTCCGCTTTTCCTTCATATAAACAGCGTGCCGGCCCAGTCACAATATAACATCTACGGCTTTTGGAGAGTTCGCAACTACACACACAACAACAAGAAGGAGACGAAGCAGAAGAACGAAGAAGAGGCAGTCATGGCGACGACGAGTGACAGAGAATAGAGCGAGGATGGACAATTCACTCCTTTCCTGCAGATTAAATGTCACAGATGCTGCCCATACCTATGCTCCTTCAAAGGCTGTGCTACTGGCTGCAAAGCATTGCACTTTCAAATACAACAATGAATGAGGAGTGTTATAAAGTTAAAGTTAAAGTTAAAGTACCAATGATTGTCACACACACACTAGGTGTGGCGAGATTATTCTCTGCATTTGACCCATCACCCTTGATCACCCCCTGGGAGGTGAGGGGAGCAGTGGGCAGCAGCGGTGGCCGCGCCCGGGAATCATATGTGTGTATATGTGTAAATAAATGAACACTGAAATTCAAGTATATATATATATATATATATATATATATATATATATATATATATATATATATATATATATATATATATATACCGTATTTTCTGCACTATAAGGCGCACCTAAAAACCTCCAATTTTCTCAAAAGCTGACAGTGCGCCTTATAATCCGGTGCGCCTTATATATGGACAAAGATTGAGCCACAATAGGTCTCGCAACCCCAGCCTCTACTGTAACGTCTATTCTATGTGCCTTATATATGAACAAAGTTTTAAAATAGGCCATTCATTGAAGGTGCGCCTTATAATCCGGTGCGCCTTACAGTACGGAAAATACGGTGTATATATATATATATATATATATATATATATATATATATATATATATATACATATATATATATATATATATATATATATATATATGTGTATATATATATATATATATATATATATATATATATATAATAAAATATATAGCTAGAATTCACTGAAAGTCAAGTATTTATTTTATTTATATATATATATATATATATATATATATATATATAATTAAAAAGTATATATATATAGCTAGAATTAACTAAAAGTTAAGTATTTATTTTATGTTTATATATATATATATATATATAATAGAATTAAAAAAATATATAGCTAGAATTCACTGAAAGTCAAGTATTTATTTTATTTATATATATACTGTATATATACATACTGTATATATATATATATATATATAATACAATTAAAAACATATATATATAGCTAGAATTCACTGAAAGTCAAGTATTTATTTTATTTATATATATATATATATATATACTGTATATATATATATATATATATATATATGTATATATATATATATATATAATAAAATAAAACATATATATATATATATAGCTAGAATTCACTGAAAGTCAAGTATTTATTTTATGTATATATATATATATATATATATATATATATATATATATATATATATATATATAATAAAATAAAACATATATATATATATATATATATATATATATATATATATATATATAGCTAGAATTCACTGAAAGTCAAGTATTTATTTTATGTATATATATATATATATATATATATATATATATATATATATATATATATATATATATATATATATATATATATATATATAAAGAAATACTTGAATTTCAGTGAATTCTTGCAAAAAAATATACTCCTCCCCCCTAACCCCGCCCACCTCAACCCTCTCCATCTTCCGAATTCGGAGGTCTCAAGTTTGGCAAGTATGCTATTTGACATGAAGAGAGTCTGAATAATTTTAGATATTTAGGGAAAGTAAATCAAAAAATTACTTTTATCTCTAATTGTGATCATGATTTCCGGTTATGTTAGGCCTACCACTGCTGTATTTAGATATATTTCGACATACCAGGAAGCTAGCCCTTTTAATGGTGTACTGAGGCTAGTAACATTTATTAAATTATTTAAAAAAAATAAAAAAATTAATAACTTTTTTTTTGTATGTTATGTTATTCTTAAGAGTATCGCTGAATTAAGTTTCAATATTTTTTTTGTGCATTATTTTCTACGTCAAGTCCCACTTTTAAACTTGTGACGAATCAGCGGGCGAGGAACACGTCTCCTTTACTCAGTCAGGTAACGAGAAGCCAACAACAGGACGCAGCTGCGGCGAGACTCTCCCCGAACCAAACCTCCACAAAAGCGGCGTTTTTTTCCTCCCTCTCTCCCTCCTCCTCCATTTTCTAAACATTTTGGCGACTTTAGTGAGTAAATGTCGGCCGTCCAGGCGTTGGAGCAGTGGTGCAGGTGTGCGTGTGAGGGCTACAGAGACGTCAGCATCAGCAACATGACGTCATCCTTCAGGAGCGGACTGGCCTTCTGCGCCCTCATCCACAGACACAGACCTGACCTCATGTAAGTTCTGCACAACTTTTTTTTTTTTCCCAATTCAACACCCATCCATCCATTTTCTACCGCTTGTCCCTTAAAAAATAATTGATGTGTGTTATAAGTTCTGCTAAACTTTGTTTTTAATTCAACACCAATGCAGAGAAATATTATTGATGTGTTGTTTGTGTTCAGAGATTATGAGTCTCTTCGCAAGGAGGACGTGTTTGACAACAACAAGCTGGTGAGACATCTTATTTTTCATCACGTTCAACACTTTTAAACAAGTTGACACCTTGTGTGGCAAAAAAAGTAATATTTTGTTTGTGTCTTATTTATTATTATTGCTATTGGACTCCGGAATGTCATTTCATGTTTTTGTCTAGTCGTGTTCTGTTTAGTTTTGGACTCCCTTAGTTCCTGTTTCCGGTTTGTTTTGGTTGCCATGGGTGCTGATTGGTTATACCTTAGTGTTCGGCATGCTCACCTGTTGGCCGGGCACTTATCAGAGAGCTAGTTACTTGGTCTGGCTTTGTTGTTTGCTGAATGCAACACTTGCGTTTGGATATTCCTGGTTTTTGTTTCTTTAATTCCTGCGCTAAGTTGTTACCTTAGCTTCTGTTTGTTTTCGGTCTGCTTGTATTTCCGCGTATGGTTTACGAGCAATAAATCATCTCCGACCTGCACGCTTCATCCGGCGTTGTCCGTCTGCATCCTGGGAGAACGACCACGCAGTACGATGCGACCCCGACGTGACACTCAAGGGCCCCCACCCCACCCTAAGGCAGGGGTCGGCAACCCAAAGTGTTGAAAGAGCCATATTGGACCAAAAATACAAAAAAAACAAATCCGTCTGGAGCCGCAAAAAATGAAAAGTCTTATATAAGTGTTATAATGAAGGCAACACATGATGTGTCTATAATAGCCTACTATCAAAATGACTTTAAAAGTCTTATATACGTGTTATAATGAAGGCAACAGATGATGTTAGTGTCTATATTAGCTATATTAGCCTACTATCAAAATTACTTTAAAAGTCTTGTATAAGTGTTATAATGAAGACAACACATGATGTGTCTATAATAGCCTACTATCAAAATGACTTTAAAAGTCTTGTATACGTGTTATAATGAAGGCAACACATGATGTGTCTATAATAGCCTACTATCAAAATGACTTTAAAAGTCTTATATAAGTGTTATAATGAAGGCAACACATGATGTAAGTGTCTATATTAGCTATATTAGCCTACTATCAAAATGACTTTAAAAGTCTTGTATAAGTGTTATAATGAAGACAACACATGATGTGTCTATATTAGCCTACTATCAAAATGACTTTAAAAGTCTTGTATAAGTGTTATAATGAAGACAACACATGATGTGTCTATATTAGCCTACTATCAGAATGACTTTAAAAGTCTTATATATGTGTTATAATGAAGGCAACACATGATGTGTCTATAATAGCCTACTATCAAAATGACTTTAAAAGTCTTGTATAAGTGTTATAATGAAGACAACACATGATGTGTCTATATCAGCCTACTATCAGAATGACTTTAAAAGTCTTATATAAGTGTTATAATGAAGGCAACACATGATGTATGTGTCTATATTAGCCTACTATCAAAATGACTTTAAAAGTCTTATATAAGTGTTATAATGAAGACAGGGAATAAGCGTACTTGCCAACCCTCCGAAATTTTCCGGGAGACTCCCGAATTTCAGCGCCTCTCCCAAAAATCTCCCGGGACCACCATTCTCCCGAAAATCTCCCGATTTCCAGCCGGACAACTATATTGGGGGCGTGCCTTAAAGGCACTGCCTTTAGCGTCCTCTCTCACCTGAAAAGGAGACTATTATATATGTCTCCGTTATCCATAGGTTTATCTATAACCCATAACACGGTGGGCGAGTGGATATAGTCACTCATGAACGGTCAGAGAAGCACAAGGCGGCGCCAACGCAGTAATATGGGCCACCTTGCAAGCAACATTCCGTTCTCATTTGCGGATGTCTTCAACAAATCCGTGAAGGATATGTTCCCGGATTCAGAGATCGCTCGCCAGTACTCAAATGGCAGAACAAAAGCTACCGGTACTCAAATAGTGAAAGGTAAGTGTTATTTTTTTTAAGTCAGCAGCAAGTACAGTACAGTTAGTAGAACAACTGTGTTTTCATTACTGTTTACTGTACTATATATATATATATATATATATATATATATATCAGTGACGTGCGGTGAGGTTGATGGCTGGTGAGGCACTGACTTCATCACAGTCAGATTTACAAACATATGAACCCTAAAGAGTATCTTATTCACCATTTGATTGGCAGCAGTTAACGGGTTATGTTTAAAAGCTCATACCAGCATTCTTCCCTGCTTGGCACTCAGCATCAAGGCTTGGAATTGGGGGTTAAATCACCAAAAATTATTACCGGGCGCAGCGCCGCTGCTGCCCACTGCTCCCCTCACCTCCCAGGGGGTGATCAAGGGGATGGGTCAAATGCAGACGACAAATTTCACCACACCTAGTGTGTGTGTGACAATCATTGGTACTTTAACTTCACTTTAACTTTACACATACAAACTGTAGCACACAAAAAAGCACATTTAATAAAAAAAACGTTTTTATGGTTGTGCTAGATTAATGCACCCCCGCCGTAGAATGCACCCCCTGACGGGAGTGTTATAGCAACTAAAGCCCACACTTAAACTTTCCACGTGCAAGATTGAATCTATTTAAAGTTATTTAATAAGAAGCCAAAAAGTGCAAAAACAATAATGTTCGTGTTGGAGGAGTTGTGAATGAATGAAATATGAAATCCATGCTGCAGTCTGCAGGTGTACCTAATGGTGTGGCCCTGCGGTCGTTCACGGCTCCTCCAACGCGAACATTGTTTTTGCACTTTTTGGCTTCTTGTTGGGTGACTTTTTTGAGTGGGTTCGGTCTTGCACGTGGAGGGTTTGGGTGTGGGTTGGTGTGGCGCTCCCGTCGGGGGGTGCATTCTGCGGCGAGGGTGCATTAACCGGCACCAGGAGGCGGGATTACTGCGAGCCTCAGCCAGTGCGTCTTCGCAGCAGTTTTATGATCGCTCAGCACAAGAAATACATTACACACATACAGTTGTTGACAAAATACACTGTACATTATATACCTCAGCTAACTAAACTATGGAAATGTATAATATAGTTCATATAGCAATACAGTCTCACTGCACAGCAGGCCAGCAGTTAGCCGAGTCATTGCGCAATCCATGTTGAGGCACTGAGTGACGTGCCTCACTCAACTGGCTGCTGTTCACCGCACCGTCTCTTCTCAGAATTTGAACATGAATATGAAAATTCAGCGATTTTGAATAAAAATAATCTAAAACTGGTGAAGTTAAATGGAAAATAACTTTATAGTATAATCACAGGATACATATAACAATTGAATTATTTTTTTTCTTTTTACATTTTTTTTCTTTCCATGATGGCATGTGAGGCCCCCGCCTCACCTGCCTCTAGTGATATATATATATATATATATATATATATATATATGAAAACACTTTAATTTCAGTGAATTCTAGCTATAAAAATACCCCCCCCCCCACCCCCCAATCTCCTGAATTCGGAGGTCTCAAGGTTGGCATGTATGGGAATAAGCGGTTGGATGGAAAATGGATGGATGGATGGACAACACATGATGTGTCTATAATAGCCTACTATCAAAATGACCGTGTCGCAGGCTGAAGCAAATCTTCATTGACAGAAATGTAAAAAAAAACCAACAAAACTGGCAGCTCAGGTGCCAAGCTGTCTTTTTTTTTTTTTTTTTTACCATAAAAACAACAGTACTGTTTTTCCATTCACAGTAATATACACTACATTTTGCGGTGAAATTATTGCAATTTACCGTATTATTTTGTACATTTAAGTTTAAAAAAAAATCTACTAATAAAATGCATTAAAAAATGGTGCAATAATAGTATTCACTGTTAGAAGTGGCCCTCTGGGGCCAAACATAACTGCGATGTGGCCCTCAGTGAAAACGACTCTGACACCCCTGGCCTAGAGGGATGCCCCAGTGTTTTTGTCTTCCCAGCGTTTTGTGTCCACTTGGTCTGGTTTTGTTATGTTTTGCCTCCCAAGTCCCAAAGCTGGGGACTTTTTCCAATATTATTTTGAGGCTTTGTCCCATTTTGCGCCGCTTCCTCTCGAGGACGCCCCAAGTGCACTGTGGATGTCTTCTCATGGAAGTTCACTTCCTGCAGGTCAGACACTCGGACCAAGTATTCCGAGGTTTTAGGAGTGGTGAAGATGCTCCTCGTAAAAGAAACCTGAGTTTGTCCTGGTAATGGACACCCTTGTATTTTTCATGAAGTGTCACGTTCCCTTCTAGCGGGTCTTGTTAGATAACACACAGTCGTGTGTGTCATCTTGTTAGCTCTTTAATGAGCGTGTCCCGGCTGGATGCTAAACAATGCTCCATCCTGCCAGCAGAGCACAGGAAGCACACTATTCCGTTGTTCGGACTATTTAAAGACCTCTGTTTTGTCTGACTCATGACGCATGAGACTGGAAGTTCCATCCATCCATTTTCTACCGCTTATTCCCTTCAGGGTGGCGGGGGGTGCTGGAGCCTATCTCAGCTACAATCGGGCGGAAGGCGGGGTACACCCTGGACAAGTCGCTACGTCATCGCAGGGCCTAGAGCAGGGGTGGGCAATGAATTTTTACCAGGGGCCGCATGAGCAACCCGAGCACTGCTGGAGGACAATATTTCAACTAAATTTTGCTCAATATTATTTTATATATATCATAAGATAAATAATAATAATAATAATTTCCATCCATCCATCCATCCATCTTCTTCCGCTTATCCGAGGTCGGGTCGCGGGGGCAGCAGCCTAAGCAGGGAAGCCCAGACTTCCCTCTCCCCAGCCACTTCGTCCAGCTCTTCCTGTGGGACCCCGAGGCGTTCCCAGGCCAGCCGGGAGACATAGTCTTCCCAACGTGTCCTGGGTCCACGTCCTACCGGTCGGACGTGCCCTAAACACCTCCCTAGGGAGGCGTTCGGGTGGCATTCTGACCAGATGCCCGAACCACCTCATCTGGCTCCTCTCCATGTGGAGGAGCAGCGGCTTTACTTTGAGCTCCTCCCGGATGGCAGAGCTTCTCACCCTATCTCTAAGGGAGAGCCCCGCCACCCGGCGGAGGAAACTCATTTCGGCCGCTTGTACCCGTGATCTTGTCCTTCCGGTCATAACCCAGCGCTCATGACCATAGGTGAGGATGGGAACGTAGATCGACCGGTAAATTGAGAGCTTTGCCTTCCGGCTCAGCTCCTTCTTCACCACAACGGATCGATACAGCGTCCGCATTACTGAAGACGCCGCACCGATCCGCCTGTCGATCTCACGATCCACTCTTCCCTCACTCGTGAACAAGACTCCGAGGTACTTGAACTCCTCCACTTAGGGCAAGATCTCCTCCCCAACAGGGAGATGGCACTCCACCCATTTCCGGGCGAGAACCATGGACTCGGACTTGGAGGTGCTGATTTTCATCCCAGTCGCTTCACACTCGGCTGCGAACCGATCCAGTGAGAGCTTTCGATCCTGGCCAGATCCTGGCCAGATGAAGCCATCAGGACCACTGCAAAAAGCAGAGACCTAATCCTGCAGCCACCAAACCAGATCCCCTCAACGCCTTGACTGCGCCTAGAAATTCTGTCCATAAAAGTTATGAACAGAATCGGTGACAAAGGGCAGCCATGGCGGAGTCCAACCCTCACTGGAAACGTGTCCGACTTACTGCCGGCAATGCGGACCAAGCTCTGGCACTGATCATACAGGGAGCGGACTGCCACAATCAGACAGTCCGATACCCCATACTCTCTGAGCACTCCCCACAGGACTTCCCGAGGGACACGGTCGAATGCCTTCTCCAAGTCCACAAAACATATATAGACTCCGTGATTTGAAAGTCTGCAGTTATCCCACGTAAGAAGATGGAGCAGCTGGGCGGTGTCACGTACATCGCAGCTCTCATCCGAAGCCAGCGAAAAACAGTCAAAGTCGGCCGTTCTGTTCTTCAGCCGAAGCTCCAAGTTTCCAGCGATGGTCTCAACCCGCCTCGTTACAGTGCGTCGGGAGAGTGACACGTTCTCAAATGCGCCCCTCTTCTCCGGGAATATCAGCGCAACAAAGTCCAATAAGCACTCTTTAATAAACTTTGGGAGGCGAGGGGAGCAGTGAGCAGCAGCAGTGGCTGCACCTGGGAATCATTTTGGTGTTTTAACCCCCAATTCCAGCCCTTGATGCTGAGTGCCAAACAGGGAGGTAATGGCTCCCATTTTTATAGTCTTTGGTATGACTCGGCCGGGGTTTGAACTCACGACCTACCGATCTCAGGGCTTAGCACACTATTCCGTTGTTCAGACTATTTAAAGACCTCTGTTTTGTCTGACTCATGACGCATGTAGACAAATGTCAGTTGTTTTTTTCCCCCTCTTCAAGGCCTTTCAGGTGGCAGAAGAGAAGTTGGGAATCCCGGCGCTGTTGGACGCGGAGGACATGGTGTCCTTAAGGATCCCGGACAGACTCAGCATCCTCACCTACGTCTCCCAGTACTACAACTACTTCAAAGGACGCTCGCCCAGTGAGAACACAGCTGGTATGAAGTGGAGTGTGTGTAGGTCAGATAACCAGACTGTATACGGAAACAGGGTTTCTGTGGGTCATTAGAAAGCATTACAAGTCAATATATGGATTTTGCAAAAAACAAGGTCTTAAATGGCATTAAAAAACATTAAATACCATGACCAGAGGCATTGGGAACCAACAAGACAACAAAACAAACCACCCAACCCAGTTTTTCCAATCAGGGAAAAATACTGCATTTCAAAATTTTGCTAACATAGATAGTCCATTTAATTGTTATGTCTGTTGATTTAAGTGAGTTCAAACCCCGGCCGAGTCATACCAAAGACTATAAAAATGGAAACCCATTACCTCCCTGTTTGGCACTCAGCATCAAGGGTTGGAATTGGGGGTTAAATCACCAAAATGATTCCCGGGCGCGGTCACCGCTGCTGCTCACTGCTCCCCTCACCTCCCAGGGGGTGAACAAGGGGATGGGTCAAATGCAGTGGTTAATTTCACCACACCTAGTGTGTGTGTGTGTGTGACAATCATTGGTACTTTAACTTTTTTTTTTTAACTTTATTAGAATAATGAAGCAATTGACTTTACAACTGCAAAAGTAAAAAATACTACAGTATTGGACAAAGTTTTTTGCGTTTGAATGGGTTAGACCATACTTGCCAACATTTCGGGAGGTGGGGGTGGGGGGCGTGGTCGGGGTGGAGCGGGGCGTGGTTGGGGGCGTGGTTAAGAGGGGAGGAGTATATTTTCAGCTAGAATTCACCAAGTCAAGTATTTCATATATATATATATATATATATATATATATATATATATATATATATATATATACATCCTGAAAATAAGCAAACAAAACTGTGTTTGGATAATTGATACTTCAAACTTGCATAAATAAATATTAAGGAATATAACATAACTTGGCTTCTGAGAGCTTCAAAATGTAATGAATAAAATGCTAAAGTTGTTGATAAACAAGCAATTATTTTAATAATTAAATATGGTCATTTTAAATGAATTATTATGATAATTTAAAATTAATTATTTCAAATATGTTTATTTTAATGTATAATTATATGGCTGGATGTAATAAGTAGTCAGAAAAAATAAAAAATACAATTAATTTTGATGTTTTTAGCAAAATATAGTAAAAATGTATTTTTTATTTTTTTCTAATTAATAAATTTATTTATTTTTAGGTAAGATAAACATAATAATACAATTTATCTCTAGTCTGGATGATTTAGTTCTTGTCACCCTGTTGTCCTCCCGTCGTGAAAAAAGTCTGTCCTCACTCAGGTCCGCATGGAGCTGGAGGGGGCGTTTTCGGGAGAATATTTATCCTGGGAGGTTTTCGGGAGTCTCCCGGAAAATTCGGGAGGGTTGGCAAGTATGGGTTAGACTTAGACTTGGACTTAGACAAACTTTAAAGCTTAGTTACAAAGGATGGACAGGATAATGCACACAAGGGCACAAAAAGAGGGCGAAAACCAAAAGGTATAAAGTAGACTAAAAATGTACCATCGTAACAATATAAAATATAACATACCTGTATATGTAAAGGCCACACTATAGAAATAAATATATAAACAAAGCTTTTCATGAGCTAAGAAGCTATCACATATAATACAACACTATCTTGATATGTAGTGTATATATATATTTATACATATGTATATACTTGTATGTATATAACTGTTTAGCATGTCAAACTTTTACATGCATTGTTATTATGTATTTTGATTACATTAATGCTTAATTTGGCCACAGTTATTGTAAACTTTTCAACTATTCAAGATTATCATATATGTTGTAGGACATGGGCATTCAATTTGTTTTAAGTTGCATTAAAAAGGCATTATAATACATTAAGTTACCTGCAGAAACCATGGGAAAGAACCTTTGGTTGATTTAACTCACTAAAAAAAATAAAGTACACGTAAGTAACAGTCATGCCTGATTAGTTCTCCAACAAGTCAATAACATCAACAAACCGCACCTTTGTGCATTCACGCACAGTATAAAACGTTTGGTGGACAAAATGAGGACAAAGAAGGAGTGAAAGATTTGACATGTAAACAAACTGTTGCGTCACAGTCCGCACTACGGTGAGTTCACGAACCGCCGAAATTAGTAGGACAAAACGATGTTCCCCAAATAGTCTCATCAGTGAAGCACACACACACACAAACATATTAAACAGTGGGCTTTCTAACAATTGGGAAGGTTTGTGTCATGTTTGTCCTCAAACAAAAAACATACTAAAACAAAAAAAAATATTTCACACCGTATTTGTCCTTGTAAACTGCATAACGTAATTTTACCAAGTCGTCGAACTTCAATATTTTTGACTCCATGAATAAATGGTTTGTATGTTCTCTACATCCAACACGATGGATCAGTCGAATTCATCTTGTTTGTAACATGGTTAGTGAATGAAGTGCACATTTCTAGTTATTTCCCCATATTTCTGCACAATAACTGAGATATGTAACACTAGTGAGCAGTAGAGCTTCAAGAGAGTGTTTCTGCTTCCTCAGTGGGAGGAGTCAAGAGGGCGGCGGGGGGCTCCAAGGAGACGCCGTCAGAGAAGAAGAATCTCCCAGCGGCGGTCAAAACCAAGACCGCCATCAAGAGTCCGGCCCCTCCCACCGTTGCTGCCAAGTCGGCAATTACCGCAGCTCAGGTGGGTTTACGGACACTTCATTAGGAACGGCCTAATGAGCCGGGTCCACTTTTCGTTCGACGACGGTTGTTTTCTTTTCACAGAACAAAAATGGCACCCTGAACAGCAAGTGCGCGGCGTGCAGGAGCCACGTTCATCTCGTCCAGCGCCACTTTGCCGAGGGCAAACTCTTCCACAGGAGCTGTTTCATGTAAGGTATCCCCCACTGACCCGTGACATGTTCCACATTGACAAAGGCTGTCTGTGGCACAAATGCCCCAAATAGACCGACTACCTCTTTGCTTTACAGTATGTGAAGTGAAGTGAATTATATTTACAAACCCCGTTTCCATATGAGTTGGGAAATTGTGTTAGATGTAAATATAAACGGAGTACAATGATTTGCAAATCCTTTTCAACCCATATTCAATTGAATGCACTACAAAGACAAGATATTTGATGTTCAAACTCATAAACTTTATTTTTTTTTTTGCAAATAATAATTAACTTAGAATTTCATGGCTGCAACACGTGCCAAAGTAGTTGGGAAAGGGCATGTTCACCACTGTGTTACATCACCTTTCCTTTTAACAACACTCAGTAAACGATTGGGAACTGAGGAAACTAATTGTTGAAGCTTTGAAAGTGAAATTCTTTCCCATTCTTGTTTTATGTAGAGCTTCAGTCGTTTCAAAGTCCGGGGTCTCCGCTGTCGTATTTTACGCTTCATAATTAAAACACATTTTCAATGGGAGACAGGTCTGGACTGCAGGCGGGCCAGGAAAATACCCGCACTCTTTTTTTTCAAAGCCACGCTGTTGTAACACGTGCTGAATGTGGCTTGGCATTGTCTTGCTGAAATAAGCAGACGGCGCTTATATGGCAGCATATGTTGTTCCAAAACCTGTATGTACCTTTCAGCATTAATGGCGCCTTCACAGATGTGTAAGTTACCCATGCCTTGGGCACTAATGCACCCCCATACCATCACAGATGCTGGCTTTTGAACTTTGCGTCGATAACAGTCTGGATGGTTCGCTTCCCCTTTGGTCCGGATGACACGATGTCGAATATTTCCAAAAACAATTTGAAATGTGGACTCGTCAGACCGCAGAACACTTTTCTACTTTGCATGAGTCCGTCTTAGATGATCTCGGGCCCAGAGAAGCCGGCGGCGTTTCTGGGTGTTGTTGATTAATGGCTTTCGCTTTGCATAGTAGAGCTTTAACTTGCACTTACAGATGTAGCGACCAACTGTATTTAGTGACAGTGGTTTTCTGAAGTGTTCCTGAGCCCATGTGGTGATATCCTTTAGAGATTGATGTCGGTTTTTGATACAGTGCTGTCTGAGGGATCGAAGGTCGCGGTCATTCAATGTTGGTTTCCGGCCATGCCGCTTACGTGGAGTGATTTCTCCAGATTCTCTGAACCTTTTGATGATATTATGAACCGTAGATGTTGAAATCCCTAAATTTCTTGCAATTGCACTTTGAGAAACGTTGTTCTTAAACTGTTCGACTATTTGCTCACGCAGTTGTGGACAAAGGGGTGTACCTCGCCCCATCCTTTCTTGTGAAAGACTGAACATTTTTTGGGAAGCTGTTTTTATACCCAATCATGGCACCCACCTGTTTCAAATTAAACTGCACACCTGTGGGATGTTCCAAATAAGTGTTTGATGAGCATTCCTCAACTTTATCAGTATTTATTGCCACCTTTCCCAACTTCTTTGTCACATGTTGCTGGCATCAAATTCTAAAGTTAATGATTATTTGCAAAAAAAATTTTTTTTTATCAGTTTGAACATCAAATATGTTGTCTTTGTAGCATAATCAACTGAATATGGGTTGAAAGTGATTTGCAAATCATTGTATTCCGTTTGTATTTACATCTAACACAATTTCCCAACTCATATGGAAACGGGGTTTGTATATAGCGCATTTCTCTAGTGACTCAAAGCACTTTACACAGTGAAACCCAATATCTAAGTTACATTTAAAGCAGTGTGGGTGGCACTGGGAGCAGGTGGGTAAAGTGTCTTGCCCAAGGACTGCACAACAGCAGTGACTAGGATGGCGGAAGCGGGGATCAAACCTGGAACCCTCAAGTTGCTGGCGCGGCCGCTCTACTAACCGAGCTATACCGCCCCATGTGTGGTCTGTGATGATCTCCATGCGTCCTGTCACCATGATACGCACGAGAGTTTGGTACGCCTGCCCCAATCAGATTGCAAATAATAATTAACTTAGAATTTAATGGCAGCAACACATTGCAAAAAAGTTGGCACAGGGGCATTTTTACCACTGTGTTACATGGCCTTTCCTTTTAACAACACTCAGTAAACGTTTGGGAACTGAGGAGACACATTTTTGAAGCTTTTCAGGTGGAATTCTTTCCCATTCTTGCTTGATGTACAGCTTAAGTTGTTCAACAGTTGTGGTATTTTAGGCTCCAATGCGCCACACATTTTCAATGGGAGACAGGTCTGGACTACAGGCAGGCCAGTTTAGTACCCGCACTCTTTTACTATGAAGCCACGCTGTTGTAACACGTGGCTTGGCATTGTCTTGCTGAAATAAGCAGGGGCGTCCATGATCACGTTGCTTGGATGGCAACTAATGTTGCTCCAAAACTTGTTTGTACCTTTCAGCATTAATGGTGCCTTCACAGATGTGTAAGTTACCCATGTCTTGGGCACTAATACACCCCCATACCATAACACATGCTGGCTTTTCAACTTTGCGCCTATAACAATCCGGATGGTTCTTTTCCTCTTTGGTCCAGAGGACATGACGTCCACAGTTTCCAAAAACAATTTAAAATGTGGACTCGTCAGACCACAGAACACTTTTCCACTTTGCATCAGTCCATCTTAGATGAGCTTGGGTCAAGCGAAGCCGGTGGCGTTTCTAGGTGTTGTTGATAAATGGCTTTGGCTTTGCATAGTAGAGTTTTAACTTGCATTTACAGATGTAGCGACCAACTGTAGATACTGACAGTGGTTTTCTGAAGTGTTCCTGAGCCTATGAGGTGATATCCTTTACACACTGATGTCGGTTTTAATGCAGTACCGCCTGAGGGATCGAAGGTCACAGGCATTCAATGTTGGTTTTCAGCCTTGCTGCTTACGTGCAGTGATTTCTCCAGATTCTCTTAACCTTTTGATATTACAGACCTTATATAGTGAAATCCCTAAATTCCTTGCAATAGCTGGTTGAGAAATGTTGTTCTTAAACTGTTCGACAATTTGCTCGCGCATTTGTTGACAAAGTGGTGACCCTCGCCCCGTCCTTGTTTGTGAATTACTGAGCATTTCATGGAAGCTGCTTTTCTACCCAATCATGGCACCCACCTGTTCCCAATTAGCCCGTTCACCTGTGGGATGTTCCAAATAAGTGTTTGATGAGCATTCCTCAACTTTCTCAGTCTTTTTTGCCACTTGTGCCAGCTTTTTTTGAAACATGTTGCAGGCATCAAATTCCAAAAGAGGTAATATTTGCAAGAAATAACAAAGTTTACCAGTTTGAACGTTAAATATCTTGTCTTTGCAGTCTATTCAATTGAATATAAGTTGAAAAGGATTTGCAAATCATTGTATTCTGTTTTTATTTACCATTTGGTAAACCACTGGTTTTGGGTTTTGTAAATCACATATTTCTCTGCAGTGGAAAGGTCTGTTCTAACGCTGACGCTTGTGTCTTTCAGATGCTGCGAATGCTCCGGGACTCTCCACGCCGGAGGCTACAAACCCGGTAAAGATCCGGACACTTTTGTCTGTAAAGTCCACAAGGAGAAGAGTACCAAACACTCCATCGAGACTCGCGTTAAGACCGAACCCGGGCCGTTGAACGGTTCCATCCAGCTCGAACCGCAGCCTTGCTCCGTGGTCAAGCCGGTCCACGCTGACCCCCCGACTCACTGCTGGACATCCTCGGCGCGGAAGACTCAAGCGGCCCGTCAGAGCTTTTTCCTGGAGGCTTCGACGGCGGACTCCGCAGAGCTCTCGGGAAGGCCAGAAGAGGACTGGGGCAGAGCTGTAAAGAAACCGGCAAACCAAAACTCCAACAATAACAACAAACGTCTGTTTTCTGTTCGCTCAGCAGAGAAACGGTGAACACGGCTGATTCCTTTAGCCCTACTCGTCTGCTTGTTTCTCATTTACACTGCAATTTGTCTCTTCCTGTAGCTTTTTTGCGTCCAATCTGTCTGAGAACACAAGTCTGCAAATGGTCGACTGCAGGAAAAACGTTGAAGGCACCAACAGAGAAGAATCTCCATGTCCTCCAGCAGTAACTCGTGACAACATGACACAACCAACAGCAGCAAAAGGCAAGCAAATTCATTTTGTGGAGCTGTTTACTTAGTCGCACGACATGTCACCCGGTCTGACCCACATTCGTACAAAAACAAGCTCTTTGCCTGTGTGACATGCACTGTGCCTAGGTTTTTACACATTTACGTACATGTATAAAAAAGCCACACCGGAGAAATAAAAACGGACGACAACACTCAGTAGCTGTGATTAATTAACCTCTTAAGGCCCAAGCTGTTTGTTTACATGCTTTTTTTTTTATTTCTCTTTGCTATTTGGGCTTATCGGACCCTAATTAGAATAAAAACTAAGAATCATCTTTTGATATGATGTACTTAGTCCATAAGTACACAAATGTGTACTTTATGTTTAGTGACATGCTAAATCTTATTTTTACACTTTTTTTCCCCAAATTCCATTGTATGTTATACTATTCTGACACGACCAGATGGCAGTATAAGTGTCCACATAAGTGGCCATAAGACCCCAATTCAGTAGTGCAGTGGTTCTCAAATGGGGGTACTTGAAGGTATGCCAAGGGGTACGTGAGATTTTTTTTAAATATTCTAAAAATAGCAACATTTCAAAAATCCTTTATAAATATATTTATCGAATAATACTTCAACAAAATATGAATGGAAGTTCATAAACTGCACATCAAATCAAGTAGGCTATTCCATTCATTACAATGCAACAATGCAATATTCAGTGTCGACAGCTAGATTTTTTGTGGACATGTTCCATAAATATTGATGTTAAAGATTTATTTTTTTGTGAAGAAATGTTTAGAATTAAGTTCATGAATCCAGAGGGATCTTTATTACAATCCCCAAAGAGGGCACTTTAAGTTGATGATTACTTCTATGTGTAGAAATCTTTATTTATAATTGAATCACTTGTTTATTTTTCAACAAGTTTTTAGTTATTTGTATATCTTTTTTTCCAAATAGTTCAAGAAAGACCACTACAAATGAGCAATATTTTGCACTGTTATACAATTTAATAAATCAGAAACTGGTGACATAGTGCTGTATTTTACTTCTTTATCTCTTTTTTTCAACCAAAAATGCTTTGCTCTGATTAGGGGGTACTTGAATTAAAAAAATGTTCACAGGGGGTACATCACTGAAAAAAGGTTGAGAACCACTGCAGTAGTGTACACAATTTTGGAAATAAGAGCTAAAAGGTGCTGTCCACGCATGTGGCCACTAAGCCTTTAGAGCAGTGGTTCTTAACCTTGTTGGAGGTACCGAACCCCACCAGTTTCATATGCGCATTCACCGAACCCTTCTTTAGTGAAAAATAAAATGTTTTCTTTTCCAAATCCAAGAAAAAGTTATGTTTTTTTGCATGAACATCACCTTGTTCAAAGAACAAAACCAACACAGTGCATGAACTCACATCAAATGACACACCTTACACACCATGAACTGATTAACGTGGACCCCGACTTAAACAAGTTGAAAAACATATTCGGGTGTTACCATTTAGTGGTCAATTGTATGGATTATGTACTGTACTGTGTAAACTGTACTGTTTCATATAATGTATTCTCTTCTTTTGCAATCTGCTCGTAAAAGTTTCAATCAATCAATCAAACAACCTGCAAATCAGATGGAAAATTAGAGGGAACATTGTTTGGGGGTATCCATAATACGCCGATAGGGTGAAGTTTTTATTTACACGATAAGTCGGATGTGTCTATACCAGGGGTCGGCAACCTTTACCAGTCAAAGAGCCATTTTGACCAGTTTCACAAATTAAAGATAACAATGGGAGCCATAAAACATTTTTGAAATTTAAAATGAAATAACACTGCATAATAAGTTTTTTTTTTTTTGCTTTGTGCTATGTATAAACCAGGGGGCTCAGACACGCTGCCCATACCTTATTATGGAATTTGAATGCTGGTGCGGCATATAGCACCCACTACAACCAGCGTGCCTGATCAGCCACACCTTGTATGGGGCTTCCGCTTGCTCACGTAGGTGACAGCAAGGCATACTTGATCAACAACCACACAGGTTACACTGACGGTGTCGGTATAAAAAAAAACAAAACGTTAACACTCTTACTAATAATGCACCACACTGTGAACCCACACCAAACAAGAATGACAAACACATTTCGGGAGAACATCTGCACCGTAACACAACATAAACACAACAGGACAAATACCCAGAATCCCATGCAGCCCTAACTCTTCCGGGATACATTATACACCCCCGCTACCAAACCCCGCCCACCTCAACGGACGCACAGAGGGGGGGGGGGGTTGATGTGTGAGGGAGCAGGGTTGGGGTGGGGGCGGGGTTTGGTGGTAGCAGGGGTGTATAATGTAGCCCGGAAGAGTCAGGGCTGCATGGGATTCTGGGTATTTATTCTGTTGTGTTTATGTTGTGTTAAGGTGCAGATGTTCTCTCGAAATGTGTTTGTCATTCTTGTTTGGTTTTGGTTCAAAGTGTGGCGCATTATTAGTAAGAGTGTTAAAGTTGTTTTATATGGTCACCGTCAGTGTAACCTGTGTGGCTGTTGACCAAGTATGCCTTGCTGTCACCGACGTGTGCAAGCAGAAGATGCATATATCAAGAGGCTGGGCTGGCACGCTGTAAATACAGATTGTAGAGGGTGCTAAATACTGTACCATCATGGTACGCCCTTATTATTATTGTAAGGGTGAAAATCGGAGAATATTAATCCCAAGAGTTTTCTGCAAGAGGCACTGAAATCCGGAAGTGTCCCGGGAAAATCGGGGGGGGTCGGCAAGTAAGCTGCTGAGCCGCATCAGAGTGATCAAAGAGCCGCATGCGGCTCCGGAGCCGCGGGTTGCCGACCCCTGGTCTATACCTCCATGGCGGAGGCTCCGCCGAACCCCTGAGGCCGACTCACCGAACCCCTAGGGTTCGATCGAACCCAGGTTAAGAACCACTGCTTTAGAGGTTTTAACACCACATGTCAAGCTCAAGCTCAAGTTGTTAAAAAGTCAATATCATTATCACCGTATTTTCCAGACCATAGGGCGCACCAGATGAATGGCCTATTTTCGATCTTTGGTCATATATAAGGCGCTCCGGATTTTAGGTCGCATTAAAGGAATCATATTATTATAATTTTTTTCTAAATTGACAACACTTCCTTGTGGTCTACATCAGTCTGGTGTGCCGTGGGAAATTATGTAATTTCACCTAACTGGGTTAAAGATATTTTTTGCACACAAGTAATTGTAATCCGTAAATAATATTCTGTTGTTGAGTGTCTGTACTGTCTAGAGCTCAGCAAAGTAACCATGTTATACCATACCATATCAGTAGGTGGCAGCCGGTAGCTAATTGCTTTGTATATGTCATGATCACAATATGCAGACGACAGCGGCAGGCAGCGTGCAGGTAAAAAGGTATCTAATGCTTAAACCAAAAATAAACAAAAGGCGAGTGCCGCTAAGAAAAGGCATTGAAGCATAGGCATGGCTATGCAGAACAAAACTAAAAACTGACCTGGCTGCTATGTAAACAAAACACAAAATGCTGGACGACAGCAAAGACTTACAGCGTGTGGAGCGGAGACGGCGTCCACAAAGTACATCCGTACATGACATGACAATCAACAATGTCCCCACAAAGACGGAAGGCGTCCGCACATCTTATATAGTCTGGATTGCGAAAACAAAGCAGGTGTGGAGAATAGCGCTCAAGGAAGACATGAAACTGCAACAGGAAAAGCCACCAAAATAAGAGCGCAAGACAAGAACTAAAACACTACACACAGGAAAACAGCAAAAAAAGTCCAAATACGTCAGGGTGTGATGTAACAGGTGGTGACAGTACACCTACTTTGAGACAAGAGCTATAGTGATGCATGCTTGGTTATGCTTTAAAGTCATATCCAACAATTGCGAGAACAACTTTTTATTGTCAATATCGACTACTGAGTTTCATTTTTTTAAATGATTTCTGCTGGTGTTGTGCCTCTGGATTTTTTTCAATGAAAAAAATATGCCTTGGTTCAAAAAAGGTTGAAAAACACTGGTCTACATAACATGTACCGTATTTTCCGGACTATAAGGCGCAATCGACAGTGCGCCTTATAACCCGGTGCGCCTAATGTACAGAATAATTTTGGTTGAGCTTACCGACCTCGAAGCTATTTTATTTGGTACATGGTGTAATGATAAGTGTGACCAGTAGATGGCAGTCACACATAAGAGATACGTGTAGACTGCAATATGATGGCAGTCACACATAACAAACAAACAGCTTGGGCCTTAAGAGGTTAATGCAGAAAAGGGTTCAATTGTAAATTGTACTTTTATAAAAACAAATTACCGTATTTTACGGACTATAAGGCGTACTTAAAATCCTTAAATTTTCTCAAAACTCGACAGTGCGCCTTATAACCCGGTGCGCCTAATGTACGGAATAATTTTGGTTGTGCTTACCGACCTCGAAGCTATTTTATTTGGTACATGGTGAAATGATAAGTGTGACCAGTAGATGGCAGTCACACATAAGATGTGTGTGTAGACTGCAATATGATGGCAGTCACACATAATATATGTGTGTAGACTGCAATATGATGGCAGTCACACATAAGAGATACGTGTAGACTGCAATATGATGGCAGTCACACATAAGAGATACGTGTAGACTGCAATATGATGGCAGTCACACATAAGAGATACGTGTAGACTGCAATATGATGTCAGTCACACATAAGAGATACGTGTAGACTGCAGTATGATGGCAGTCACACATAAGAGATACGTGTAGACTGCAATATGATGGCAGTCACACATAAAAGATGCGTGTAGACTGCAATATGATGGCAGTCACACATAAGAGATACGTGTAGACTGCAGTATGAGGGCAGTCACACATAAGAGATTCGTGTAGACTGCAATATGATGGCAGTCACACATAAGAGATACGTGTAGACTGCAATATGATGGCAGTCACACATAAGAGATACGTGTAGACTGCAGTATGATGGCAGTCACACATAAGAGATACGTGTAGACTGCAATATGACTCAAGTAAACAACACCAAAATTGTGTATGTTCCATTGAAAATATAGAACATTACACACGGCGCTCAAAAATCTATCAAAATGTTTTAGTACGACTTTGGTAAGCTATGAAGCCACACCACTTGATGGATTGTACTGTGCTTCAACATACGAGTATTATTATGGTGTGTGTATAAGGTAAGACATATTATCTGCTGTTTTGTTTCGCAATATTATGCAAAAGAAACTTTTCTTACCTTCTGGTACCTGCTGATCTGTATTTGCGATCTGCATAAATCCTGAAAATGTGCGCGCGTCCGTCTTTGTAGTCCGTGTCGACACCATAGTTGATAAGCTTCTTCTTTTTCTCTATCTTCTTGTTATGTGACATTCATCCTCCGCTGTTGCCATTTCTAATATAAAGTAGTGTAAAGTTCTTACTTATATCTGTCAGTAAACTCGCCGTGAAAGTGCTAAAACATACCGGTGTAGTGAGTTTACATTATCCACCCAAGGAACTTTAGTTATTAGAGAGTTCCGGTCGGACGGTTTTTCACGGGACACATTTCCGGTGTGGTTGTTTTCGGATGAGGAGACGCTGCTCTGTTGATTGAAGTAAAGTCTGAATGTCATTAAAACAGTTAGCGCCATCTTTTGACACTTCTTCCACTCCCGTCCTTGCACGCTACACCGCTACAATAAAGATGATGGGGAGAAGACGCTGCCGAAGGCGAGCCACGTAAATAAGACCGCCCACAAAACGGCGCATCCTGAAGAGAATGTCAGAAAGCGACTTGAAGATGGTCTGTAAAACATCTTCTATGCAACATTTTGACCACTTTTTTGAATTTTTTTGTAATAATTTCAATCATTTTATATCAGTTAAAAAGACCTGCTCTCTAATAAATGTACCGGTTTGCCAACAGGTCCACTTTGTGAGACGCAGTCCAAGCCAAAACCTGTGGAAAGCGAACCAGAACCAAGGTGAACCCTCACATTATTTCACTTAATTACACTCTTGATCTTGTTTAATCTACATCAGTGTTTTTCAACCTTTTTTGAGCCAAGGCACATTTTTTTGCGTTGAATAAATCCGGAGGCACACCACCAGCAGAAATCATTCAAAAATGAACTTCGGTTGACAGTAAAAAGTCGTTGTCGCAATTGTTGGATATGACTTTACCTAGTCAGTGGCCTAGTGGTTAGAGTGTCCGCCCTGAGATCGGTAGGTTGTGAGTTCAAACCCCGGCCGAGTCATACCAAAGACTATAAAAATGGGACCCATTACCTCCCTGCTTGGCACTCAGCATCAAGGGTTGGATTTGGGGGGTTAAATCACCAAAAATGATTCCCGGGCGCGGCCACCGCTGCTGCTCACTGCTCCCCTCACCTCCCAGGGGGTGATCAAGGGTGATGGGTCAAATGCAGAGAATAATTTCGCCACACCTGGTGTGTGTGTGTGACAATCATTGGTACTTTAACTTTAACTTTAAAGCATAACCAAGCATGCATCAATATAGCTCTTGTCTCAAAGTAGGTGTACTGTCACCACCTGTCACATCACGCCCTGACTTATTTGGAGTTTTTTGCTGTTTTCCTGTGTGTAGTGTTTTAGTTCTTGTCTTGTGCTCCTAATTTGGTGGCTTTTTCTCTTCTTTTGGTATTTTCCTGTAGCAGTTTCACGTCTTCCTTTGAGCGATATTTCCCGCATCTACTTTGTTTTAGCAATCAAGAATATTTCAGTTGTTTTCATCCTTCTTTGTGTGGACGTTGTTGATTGTCATGTCCAGATGTACATTGTGGACGCCGTCTTGCTCCACAGTCAGTCTTTGCTGTCGTCCAGCATTCTGTTTTTGTTTAATTTGTAGCCATTTCAGTTTTAGTTTCGTTCTGCATAGCCTTCCCTAAGCTTCAACGTCTTTTCTTAGGGGCACTCACCAATTCTCAAATCCTTTCACTGGCTTCCTGTTCCACTCAGGGTTGAATACAAAGTCTCCCTACTAACCCACCAGTGCCTCCATGGAAATGCCCCCCTCTACCTCAAAGAACTACTCACCCCCAAATCCTCCACACGACACCTCCGCTCCGGACACGCATTCGAGGACAAAGCTACGAACAATGGGAGACCGGGCTTTCTGCTCTGCCGCTCCCAGTCTATGGAACACTCTCCCTGACCACCTGAGGGCACCACAGACTGTGGATGCTTTTAAAAAAGGCTTAAAATCCCTTCTTTTTTAAAAAAGCCTTTTTTTTTAGATATATGCATACTAGTTCTAGCTATTAGGCTGTTCTAGTTTTTATTTTTATTGTTTTTAATACACTGTAGCACTTTGAGGTTGTTTACTCAATGTAAAGTGCTTTTTACAAATAAAATCTATTATTATTGTTTATTTTTGGTTTAAGCATTAGACACCTTTTTACCTGCACACTACCTCCCGCTGTTTCCGACATCTACAAAGCAATTAGCTACCGGCTGCCACCTACTGATATGGAAGAGTATTACACGGTTACTCTGCCGACACTCAACAACAACACATCATTTGCAGACTATAATTACTGGTTTGCAAAAAATATTTTTAACCCAAATAGGTGAAATGAGATAACCTCCCACGACACACCAGACTGTATCTGGTTGAAAAACACTGATCTACATCATCCTCTTGACAACACACTCTCTGCTTCTTGGCTTCCCAGCACTGTGGAATCATTAGGAAATATAGGATTCCTAGTCTTGCATTGTCCTCCTACACCTAACTTCCTTTCCTCTTCCTCACAGAGATGATGAATCCACCAAAGGAGATCAGTTCATATCCACGACTTTCTCCAACATCTGTGCCGGCGCGTCAACATCACATCCACCTCCAGTTACGTTTGCACTCGCTCGCCCCGGACCTCCAGGTGAGCTCCTTCAAAGAGATAGTTGAACACCTATGTTGGATTTGTTTACGTTTGGTGTTCAATGTCCACCCAGTATTGTATACAGTACCATATATGGTAGCGTCCCGGAAGAGTTTGTGCTGCAAGGGGTTCTGGGTATTTGTTCTGTTGTGTTTATGCTGTGCTACGGTGCGGATGTTCTCCCGAAATGTGTTTGTCATTCTTGTTTGGTGTGGGTTCACAGTGTGCCGCATATTTGTAACGGTGTTAAAGTTGTTTATACGGCCACCCTCAGTGTGACCTGTATGGCTGTTGACCAAGTATGCATTACATTCCCTTGTGTGTGTGTAAAGCCGTAGATATTATGTGATTGGGCCGGCACGTAAAGGCAGTGCCTTTAAAGTTTATTGGCGCTCTGTACTTCTCCCTACGTCCGTGTACACAGCGGCGTTTTAAAAAGTCATACATTTTACTTTTCGAAACCGATACCGATAATTTCCGATATTACATTTTAAAGCATTTATCGGCCGATAATATCGGCAGTCCGATATTATCGGACATCTCTAATCAAAACCCTTCTCATTCAAGGGCTTTGGGAAGTTTCTCTAAACTTCTGACTGGTACTTCATATATATTTTGTGTTTTAATTTCCTGTTCTTTTGTTTATCTATCAATCAACCAAAGTTTATTTATATAGCCCTTAATCACAAGTGTCTCAAAGGGCTGCACAAGCACCTTGTGGAGTTGCACTACTATTGTTTGTAAAACAATGAAAATAAAGTTATTCTATATCTTGATAGTTATTATGTAAATTAATTCATGTATATTCGTAAATGTCAGGTTCAAACACTGATGACATCTGTTAAACAAGACAAGAAGCAAAGAATTAAACAGAGACAGAATTAAATTTGGCTCAATTTGAGGAGAGACGCTTGGACATCTGTACCCTTGTACGGTGTCATTACGCTCTGCCAAAAGATTGTACGCCTCCCCCTTTGTTTGGACTTTCTCTGACCACATGACAACAGCTGCTTCTAAGGGACGAGGTCGTAAATAGCCTTTGATTACAACAGTTCAAAAGAAAAGGTCGTAAACAGTTCGCAGAAAAGGTCGTAAAACAGTTCAAAAAGGAGGTTCAAAAAGAGGTCGTCTGGAAATTGGGCAGATCCTGCCTTCTCTCCGCTTTGTAGTCCTTGGGTTAAAACAATATTGTTCTGTTGATTACAATACATGAAAGAAAACAGAACACATTCATGTTGCTTACCGCCTTCCACAGTGGAGTTTTACGAGCCTTCTTCTTGGTAGGTTTCAAAGACAGCTTTTGCTTCTCACCGGGCACTCAATGTAACACAAAGTTTTTGTGATAACTTAGAAACAATTATTCTAACAGTAAAACATGTTTTCTGATATACTGCTGAGCATTAGAGAAACAGTGGTTAAAAATAACGAAACTAGTGGACCAGTAATGCAAAATTATTAATGGCATTTGGTTGCTGTAACTCTTGCATAGTAAACTGCAACTCCATTTTTTAAACTTTAAATCTGATATTCAACTACTTAAAATGTGTATTGACTAGAGATGTCCGATAATATCGGACTGCCGATATTATCGGCCGATAAATGCTTTAAAATGTAATATCGGAAATTATCGGCATCGGTTTCAAAAAGTAAAATGTATGACTTTTTAAAACGCCGCTGTGTACACGGACGTAGGGAGAAGTACAGAGCGCCAATAAACCTTAAAGGCACTGCCTTTACGTGCCGGCCCAGTCATATAATATCTACGGCTTTTCACACACACAAGTGAATGCATGCATACTTGGTCAACAGCCATACAGGTCACACTGAGGGTGGTCATATAAACAACTTTAACACTTACAAATCTGCACCACACTGTGAACCCACACCAAACAAGAACGACAAACACATTTCGGGAGAACATCCGCACCGTAACACAACATAAACACAACAGAACAAATACCCAGAACCCCTTGCACCACTTACTCTTCCGGGACGCTACAATATACACCCCCCCCAACCCCGCCCACCTCAACCTCCTCATGCTCTCTCAGGGAGAGCATGTCCCAAATTCCAAGCTGCTGTTTTGAGGCATGTTAAAAAAAAATAATGCACTTTGTGACTTCAATAATAAATATGGCAGTGCAATGTTGGCTTTTTTTTTTCCATAACTTGAGTTGATTTATTTTGGAAAACCTTGTTACATTGTTTAATGCATCCAGCGGGGCATCACAACAAAATCAGGCATAATAACGTGTTAATTCCATGACTGTATATATCGGTATCGGTTGATATCGGAATCGGTAATTAAGAGTTGGACAATATCGGGATATCGGCAAAAAAGCCATTATCGGACATCTCTAAAAAACATGTAAAAAATGCACAATAGTGTCACAGTGGCTTACACTTGCATCACATCTCATAAAC
>NC_084571.2:34075000-34107500 GCF_033978685.3 Nerophis lumbriciformis | reverse complement strand
ATTTGAAGGGCAATTTGGCGAGGGATGACTGTATTGTACATTACTTTACACACATTTAGCACTATTGCATTATAAAATTGTACAAAACCCAAAACCAGTGAAGTTGGCACGTTGTGTAAATGGTAAATAAAAACAGAAGACAATGATTTGCAAATCCTTTTCAACTAATATTCAATTAAATAGACTGCAAAGACAAGATATTTAACGTTCGAACTGGAAAACTTTGTTATTTTTTGCAAACATTAGCTCATTTGGAATTTGATGCCTGCAACATGTTTAAAAAAAGCTGGCACAAGTGGCAAAAAAGACTGAGAAAGTTGAGGAATGCTCATCAAACACTTATTTGCAACATCCCACGGGTGAACAGGCTAATTGGGAACAGGTGGGTGCCATGATTGGGTATAAAAGCAGCTTCCATGAAATGCTCAGTCATTCACAAACAAGGATGGGGCGAGGGTCACCACTTTGTCAACAAATGCGTGAGCGAATTGTCGAACAGTTTAAGAACAACATTTCTCAATCAGCTATTGCAAGGAATTTATCATATTATCAAAAGTTTCAGAGAATCTGGAGAAATCACTGCACGTAACATTGAATGCCCGTGACCTTGGATCCCTCAAGCAATACTGCATCAAAAAGCGACATCAGTGTGTAAAGGACATCACCACATGGGCTCAGGAACACTTCAGAAAACCACGGTCAGTAACTACAGTTGGTCGCTACATCTGTAGATGCAAGTTAAAACTCTACTATGCAAAGCGAAAGCCATTTATCAACAACACCCACAAACGCCGCTGGCTTCGCTGGGCCCAAGCTCATCTAGGATGGACTGATGCAAAGTGGAAAAGTGTTCTGTGGTCTGACGAGTCCACATTTCAAATTGTTTTTGGAAACTGTGGACGTCGTGTGAACAAAGAGGAAAAGAACTATCCGGACTGTTATCGGCGCAAAGTTGAAAAGCCAGCATCTGTGATGGTATGGGGGTGTATTAGTGCCCAAAACATGGGTAACTTATACATATGTGAAGGCACCATTAATGCTGAAAGGTACATACAGGTTTTGGAGCAACATGTGTTGCCATCCTAGCAACGTTATCATGGACGCCCCTGCTTATTTCAGCAAGACAATGCCAAGCCACGTGGCTTCATAGTAAAAGAGTGCGGGTACTAGACTGGCCTGCCTGTAGTCCAGACATGTCTCCCATTGAAAATGTGTGGTGCATTATGAAGCCTAAAATACCACAACAGAGACCCCCGGACTGTTGAACAACTTAAGCTGTACATCAAGCAAGAATGGGAAAGAATTCCACCTGAAAAGCCAACTTCACTGGTTTTGGTTTGTGTACATTACTTCACACACATTCAGCATGATTGCATTATAAAATAGTACATGTTGCGTCACATGTTTTACAGAGGGTGAGGGTGACGTGCTGATGGACCCACTGATGGTCGACTGGTTCAAACTCATCCGGAAGAAGCAAGTGTTCATCAGGAGGGAGTCAGAACTTGTTTACATGTGAGTCTCGTTTGCCGGCATCATGTGTGGTGGTTTAAACTTGGTGTGAGGTAGGGGCCGGGCAATTAATCACATTTTTAATCACGATTTCGGTCACATGACTGCAACCCAGCAATGGTGGTGAAATAATTATAAAAGGTAAAAAAAAAAAACGGAATTAAAAAAACTGAAACTGAAAAATATTTTTATTTTTTTAAGATTGCTATTATTAAAATGTTGTGTTATTTTTATAATTATTTTTACTTGTTAATTTCTAATTTATATCCAGTTCTTTAAATGTTATTTAAAGTTGAGTTTTGGTGGTGCAATAAATACCGTATTTTCCGGACCATAGGGCGCACTGCCAATGAATGGTCTATCTTTGATATAATTTCATATATAAGGCGCACCAGATTATAGGGCGTATTAACCTCTTAAGGCCCAAGCTGTTTGTTTACATGCTTTTTTTTTTTCTCTCTCTTTGCTATTTGGGCTTATTGGATCCTAATTAGAACAAAAAAATAAGAATAATCTTTTAATATGATGTACTTAGTCCATAAGTACACAAACGTGTACTTCATGTCATGCTAATTCTTATTTTTACACTTTTTTTATCCAAATTCCATTGTGTGTTATACTCTTCTGACACCACCAGATGGCAGTATAGTGTCCACATAAGTGGCCATAAGACCCCAATTCAGTAGTATACACAATTTTGGAAATAAGAGCTAAAATGTGCTGTCCACGCATGTGGCCACTAAGCCTTTAGAGAGGAGTATTTTTTTTGTTCTTCTAAATGTAAAAGACTTCCTTGTGGTCTACATAACATGTAATGGTGGTTCTTTGGTCAAAATGTTGCATAAATGATGTTTTACACATCATCTTCAAGCCGCTTTCTGACAGTCGCTTCAGGATGCGCCGTTTTGTGGGCGGTCTTATTTACTTCGACAGCGTCTTCTCCCCGTCATCTTTGTTGTAGCGGTGTAGCATGCAAGGACGGGAGTGGAATAAAAGTCAAAAGATGCCGCTAACAGTTTTAATGACATTCAGACTTTACTTCCATCAATAACGGAAACAACAACCACACCAGAAATGTGTCCCGTGAAAAACCGTCCGACCGGAACTCTCTAATAACTAAAGTTCCTCGGGTGAATAATGTAAGCTCACTACACCGGTATGTTTTAGCGCTTTCATGGCAAGTTTACTGACAGATATAAGTAAGAACTTTACACTACTTTATATTAGAAATGATGAATGTCCCATAACAAGAAGATAGAGAAAAAGAAGAAGCTTATCGACTACGGTGTCGGCACGGACTACAAAGGCGAAGGCGCGCAATTTTTCAGGATTTATGCAGATCCCAAATACAGATCAGCAGGTACCAGAAGGTAAGAAACATTGCTTTTGCATAATATTGCGAAACAAAACACCAGATAATGTCTTACCTTATACACACACACCATAATAATACTCCTACGTAGAAGCACAGTACAATCATAGCTTACCAAAGTCGTACTAAAACATTTTGATAGATTTTTGAGTGTGTAATGTTCTATATTTTCAATGGAACTTATAAAATGTTGGTGTTGTTTACTTGAGTCATATTGCAGTCTACACATATCTCTTATGTGTGACTGCCATCTACTGGTCACACTTATGATTACACCATGTACCAAATAAAATAGCTTCGAGGTCGGTAAGCACAACCAAAATTATTCTGTACACTAGGTGCACCGGGTTATAGAATAGAATAGACTTTATTGTCGTTATATTTGCATATAACGAGATAAAGGACTCCAATTTAAGGTGCGGTAGTGGAAAAAAATATGTAATAAAAATAAATCACATAATAAGAATTGAAATAAACAGACTACTATCCAATAAAAACAATAAGCAATCCTGTACAATATACAAAAACTGTACAATATACAGAACAAGTTTTCTTCCTAGGGGCAGTTGTGTCTGTGTTTTCTTCCTAGGAGGCGCTAGAGCGCAATTTTGAGTTTTGGGGTTGGGTATTTTTTTTTTATTAGATCACAATTTTTGCCAGTCCTGATGTGTGTGTCCAGTTTGGTGAGTTTTAAAGCATGTTAAGGGGGTCAAATTACAGCTCAAAGAGGCAAAAGTGACTGTTTTTAGTAAACTTTTGTTTTGAAGGGGGAATTGCCAACTTCCTGTTGATTTTTGCTGAAGGATGTCAATGTATGAAATCTAGGTCTAAGTCAAAACTACATAGAGGTTTTTGTTCCATGTCTCTACAACATTCCTACCGGAAGTTACAAGCAGTTTTGTCTGTGTTTTTCTTAGGGGGCGCTAGAGCGCAATTTTGAGTTTTGGGGTTTGGTTTTTTTGATTAGATGGCAATTTTTGCCAGCCCTGATGCGTGTGTCAAATATGGTGAGTTTTGAAGCATGTTAAGGGGGTCAAATTACAGCTCAAAGAGGCGGCGGAATAATAATAATAATTAAAGCTGCAAGCAGCGATGGATGGGACCGACTTTGAGGGCTCATAAAATCCAAACCAGAGCAGTAATTAAAACTCTTTCATCAACTTTTAATCAGAAGGGTTCAATCTCTCTCCTGTGCTAATTTGAAGCCGACACGACAAACGCGCTCAGAGGAGATAATGTTTGAAAAAAGGTGACTGTTTATACACAACTTTTGTTTTGAAGGGGGAATGGCAAACTTCCTGTTGATTTTTGCTGGGGGTTGTCAGTGTATGAAATCTAGGTCTAAGTGAGACCTACATAGAAGTTTTTGTTTCGTGTCTCTACGACATTCCTACTGGGAGTTAGAGGCAGTTTTGTCTGAGTTTTCTTCGTAGGAGCAGTTGTGTCAGTGTTTTCTTCCTAGGAGGCGCTAGAGCGCAATTTTGAGTTTTGGGGTTGTTTTTTTTTTTTTTATTATATCACAATTTTTGCCAGTCCTGATGTGTGTGTCCAGTTTAGTGAGTTTTAAAGCATGTTAAGAGGGTCAAATTACATCTCAAAGAGGCAAAAGTGACTGTTTTTCGTAAACTTTTGTTTTGAAGGGGGAATTGCCAACTTCCTGTTGATTTTTGCTGAAGGATGTCAATGTATGAAATCTAGGTCTAAGTAAAAACTACATAGAGGTTTTTGTTTCATGTCTCTACAACATTCCTACCGGAAGTTACAAGCAGTTTTGTCTGTGTTTCCTAGGGGGCGCTAGAACGCAATTTTGAGTTTTGGGGTTTGACTGTTTTTAGTAAACTTTTGTTTTGAAGGGGGAATTGCCAACTTCCTGTTGATTTTTGCTGAAGGATGTTAATGGATGAAATCTAGGTCTAAGTCAAAACTACATAGAGGTTTTTGTTTCATGTCTCTACGACATTCTTACCGGAAGTTACAAGCAGTTTTGTCTGTGTTTCCTAGGGGGCGCTAGAACGCAATTTTGAGTTTTGCGGTTTGGTTTTTTGATTAGATGGCAATTTTTGCCAGCCCTGACGCGTGTGTCAAATATGGTGAGTTTTGAAGCATGTTAAGGGGGTCAAATTACAGCTCAAAGAGGCGGCGGAATAATAATAATAATTAAAGCTGCAAGCAGCGATGGACGGGACCGACTTTGAGGGCTCATAAAATCCAAACCAGAGCAGTAATTAAAACTCTTTCATCAACTTTTAATCAGAAGGGTACAATCTCTCTCCTGTGCTAATTTGAAGCCGACACGACAAACGCGCTCAGAGGAGATAATGTTTGAAAAAAGGTGACTGTTTATACACAACTTTTGTTTTGAAGGGGGAATGGCAAACTTCCTGTTGATTTTTGCTGGGGGTTGTCAGTGTATGAAATCTAGGTCTAAGCGAGACCTACATAGAAGTTTTTGTTTCGTGTCTCTACGACATTCCTACTGGGAGTTAGAGGCAGTTTTGTCTGTGTTTTCTTCCTAGGGGGCGCTAGAGCGCAATTTTGAGTTTTGGGGTTAGGTTTTTTGATTAGATCGCAATTTTTGTGTGTCCAATTTGGTGAGTTTTGAAGCATGTTAAGGGGGTCAAATTACAGCTCAAAGAGGCGGCGGTATAATAATAAAACGCTAGAAATTCAATAGGGACCTCTGTCCCAAAGGGACTCGGTCCCTAATAATAATAATAAAACGCACAAAATACAAATAGGGTCCTCTGTCCCAAAGGGACACTGCGGTCCCTAATAATCGTGATTATTATGTTTTGCCATAATCGTCCAGCCCTAGGGTGAGGCGATAACATGAGTTCTGTTTAAAGTAACATAAGTCTTAACATGTGTTTCATTCTGAAGAATGTCCTTGGTTCTGAGCATCTTTGTGTTGCGTTCCAGCGCCAGGACTCAGGAGTTGGAGCAGCAGCAGCCGAGAGTTGAGCAGGAACTCCGCAGGCTGCTGGAGAAGCCCGGTAAGAGTCTGCTCCATCACCTGATGCATTCCTAGTTTGAACCGCCGCTCCCGTGCACGTGACAGACCACGTCAAGACCTCGGAGGAACGAGCGCGGGAGAAGGCGCTGATGCGGAGGCTGGTGGAGATCGTGGACGGCAGGAACGCCATTGTGGAGGTTCTGGATGACGACCGGCTCAGGTGAGGAAGAGGAGATGTGCCTCCATAGCATCATGGAGGTTTTACAAATGTATCTTCCAACTGCCACGGAAATATAATGTGCGGCTGTGTTGCTAGGCAAACTTCATTTGGCTCAATAATAAGAAAAATCCAAGTTGCAATTTAGTAATTACCGTATTTTCCGGACCATAGGGCGCATCGGATTATAAGGCGCACTGCCGATGAGCGGGTCTCGAATATAGGGCGCATTAAAGGGGTCTTTTTTAAAAAAAAATCTAAATTGAAAATTTTGAAAAAAAATATTTTCAGGACTTATGCAGATCCCAAATACAGATCAGCATGTACCAGAAGGTTAAAAAAAAGAAGTTGCTTTTGCATAATATTGAGAAACAAAACGCCAGATAATATGTCTTACCTTATACACACCATAATAATACTCCTATGTTGAAGCACAGTACAATCCATCAAGCGGTGTGGCTTCATAGCTTACCAAAGTCCTACTAAAACATTTTGACGGATTTTTGAGCACCGTGTGTAATGTTCTATATTTTCAATGGAACATACACAATTTTGGTGTTGTTTACTTGAGTCATATTGCAGTCTACACGTATCTCTTATGTGTGACTGCCATCATACTGCAGTCTACACGTATCTCTTATGTGTGACTGCCATCATATTGCAGTCTGCACGTATCTCTTATGTGTGACTGCCATCATATTGCAGTCTACATGTATCTTTTATGTGTGACTGCCATCATATTGCAGTCTACACGTATCTCTTATGTGTGACTGCCATCATATTGCAGTCTACACGCATCTTTTATGTGTGACTGCCATCATATTGCAGTCTACACGTATCTCTTATTTGTGACTGACATCATATTGCAGTCTACACGTATCTCTTATGTGTGACTGACATCATACTGCAGTCTACACGTATCTCTTATGTGTGACTGCCATCATACTGCAGTCTACACGTGTCTCTTATGTGTGACTGACATCATATTGCAGTCTACACGTTTCTCTTATGTGTGACTGACATCATATTGCAGTCTACACGTATCTCTTATGTGTGACTGCCATCATATTGCAGTCTACACGTATCTCTTATGTGTGACTGCCATCATACTGCAGTCTACACGTATCTCTTATGTGTGACTGCCATCATATTGCAGTCTACACGTATCTCTTATGTGTGACTGCCATCATACTGCAGTCTACACGTATCTCTTATGTGTGACTGCCCTCATACTGCAGTCTACACGTATCTCTTATGTGTGACTGCCATCATATTGCAGTCTACACGTATCTCTTATGTGTGACTGCCATCATATTGCAGTCTACATGTATCTCTTATGTGTGACTGACATCATATTGCAGTCTACACGTATCTCTTATGTGTGACTGCCATCATATTGCAGTCTACACACACATTTTATGTGTGACTGCCATCTACTGGTCACACTTATCATTTCACCATGTACCAAATAAAATAGCTTCGAGGTCGGTAAGCACAACCAAAATGATTCCGTACATTAGGCGCACCGGGTTATAAGGTGCACTGTCGAGTTTTGAGAAAATTAAAGGATTTTAAGTACGCCTTATAGTCCGAAAAATACGGTAATTTGTTTTTATAAAAGTACAATTTAAAATTGAACCCTTTTCTGCATTAACCTCTTAAGGCCCAAGCTGTTTGTTTACATGCTTTTTTTTATTTCTCTTTGCTATTTGGGCTTATTGGACCCTAATTAGAATAAAAACTAAAAATCATCTTTTAATATGATGTACTTAGTCCATAAGTACACAAACGTGTACTTCACGTGTAGTGACATGCACATTTTTATTTTTACACTTTTTTTCCCCAAATTCCATTGTATGTTATACTCTTCTGACACACCCAGATGGCAGTATAGTGTCCACATAAGTGGCCATAAGACCCCAATTCAGTAGTGTACACAATTTTGGAAATAAGAGCTAAAAGGTGCTGTCCACGCATGTGGCCACTAAGCCTTTAGAGGTTTTAAATATAAAATACATTTAGGTAAGCGCAAACAGCGCCATCTGGTGGTGCACTGTTCTTAATGCAGTCTCTTTTTTTGCTAATTATTTTTAGAGAAGTGGCCGAGGACGAGCAGTTGAACGCCATGATGAAAAATTTGGGTAAGTCATCTTTTGAAAATCTCCAACATAATATATATATTATTTTATACCCGTATTATGTATACACATATTGCTTTTGTTCCACGTTTTGACGCACAATATTGAGTTATTTTGTCGTTGTTTTTGTTTCCTTTTTGCTGCCACTAGGAGTAAAGAAAGGCAAACCTAAAAGGAAATCCTCCCTCTCAAAACTGTTCAGTCGAAGAAGTAAGAGAAGAGTGCAATAAAAACCGAAACACGACAGATGTTAGCTTTTAGATGAACTTTTTTACTGTTTGAGTTTTAGCCAATATTGTCGGGATCACACAATAACCAAAATGTACACTTTTAAATACAAACATGGTGTGGCGCTCTGGATGAGCACACATTTTCAGTCCAGTTGTTTTCCTTGCAAGTATACAAACGTGTGTATTTTATTTCAATATTAACACATTCACACTGCAGTACTTTTTCATTACCACCCTGTTTTTTAAAATGTATACTTAAATTTATACTATAGTATAAATTTATAATATTTATACTTGAATTTTCTCTTAAAAGTATACATTTATAAATTTAAAGTATAACATTTTAAAAATGCATACTTAAATTTAAACTATTTTATAAATTAATAATTTGTATACTTAAATTTATGCTTAAAAGTATAATTTTATCAATTTAAAGTATCACATTTTTTAAATGTATACTTAAGTGTATACTATATTATAAATGTATAATATTTATACTTACATTTATGCTTAAAAGTATACATTTATATATTTAAAATCTAGAATTTTTCAAATTGATACTTATTTTCATACTATATTATAAATGTATAATATATATAATTAAATGTATGCTTAAGTATGAATTTATAAATTAAAAGTATAAAATCTTTAAAATGTGTACTTAAATTTATGCTATATTATACATTTATAATATTTATACTTAAATGTATGCTTAAAAGTATACATTTATAACTTGTAAGTATGTTTTAAATGTATACTATATTATAAATGTATAATATTTATACTTAAATTTATGCTTAAAAGTTACATTTATAACTTGTAAGTATGTTTTAAATGTATACTATATTATACATGTATAATATTTATACTTAAATTTATGCTTAAACGTATACACTTATAAATGTAAAGTATAACATTTTTAAAATGTATACTTAAATGTATACTATATTATAAATTTACAATATATATACTTACATTTATGCTTGAAAGTATACATTTAAAGTATAGCATTTTTTAAATGTATACTTAAATTTATACTATATTATACATTTTTAATATTAATATTTAAATGTATACAATATTATAAATGTATAATATTTATACTTAAATTTAATGCTTAAAAGTATACATTTATTAATTTAAAGTATAAATTTTTTAACATTTATAGATAAATGTATACTTTATTATAAAGTTATAATATTTATACTTAAATTTATGCTTAAAAGTATACATTTATAAATTTAATGTATACATTTTTTATACTGAAATTTATACTATTATAAATGTATAATATGTATACTTAAATTTATGCTTGAAAGTATAAATTTATAAATTTTAAATATAATTTTTTTTAAATGTATACTATATTATACATTTATAATATTTATACTTACATTTATGCTTCAAAAGTATACATATATCAATTTAAAGTATAACATTTTTAACATTTATACTTAAATTTATACGATATTATAAATGCATAATATTTATACTTAAATTTATGCCTAAAAGTATCAATTTAAAGTATAACATTTTTAAAATGTATACTTAAATTTGAACTATATCATAAATGTATAATATGTATACTTAAATTATGCTTAAAAGTATACATTTATAAATTTAAAGTATACAATTTTTAAAATGTATACTTAAATTTTTACTATATTATAAATGTATAATATTTATACTTACATTTTTGCTTAGAAGTATAAATGTATACATTTAAAGTATAACATTTTTAAAATGTATACTTAAATTTTTACTATATTATAAATGTATAATATTTATGCTTAAAAGTATAAATTAATAGTATACAATTTTTAAAATGTATAGTTAAATGTATACTATATTATAAATGTATAATATTTATACTTAAATTGATGCTTAAAAGTATAAATTTAAAGTATGACATTTTTAAAATGTATACTTAAATTTAAACTATATCATAAATTTATAATAAGTATACTTAAATTTATGCTTAAAAGTATACATTTATAAATTTTAAGTGTAAAATTTTAAGTGTAAAATTTTAAAATGTATACTTAAATTTAAACTATGTTATAAATGTATTATTGTAATACTTAAATGTATGCTTGAAAGTATAAATTAATACATTTAAAGCAGAGAATATTTAAAATGTATACTTAAATTTATACTATATTATACATTTTTATACTTGAATTTATACTATATTATAGATTTATAATATTTATACATAAATGTATGCTTAAAAGTATACATTTATAGTATAACATTTAACATTTATACTTAAATGTATACGATATTATAAATTTATAATATTTATACTTAAATTGATGCTTAAAAGTATACATTTAAAGTACAATATTTTTAAAATATATACTTCAATTTATACTATATTATAAATGTATAATATTTATACTTCATGCTTAAAAGTTTAAATTTATACATTTAAAGTATACCATTTTTTTAATTTATACTATATTATAAATGTATAATATTTATACTTACATTTATGCTTAAAAGTATAAATTTAAAGTATAACATTTTTAAAATGTACATTTAAAAGTATAATTACAATTTAAAATTGTTTTATTGTTCCCAATAAAAAATAAAGTATACCATTTTTAAATTTATACTATATTATAAATGTATAATATTTATACTTGCATTTATGCTTAAAAGTATAAATTTAAAGTATAACATTTTTAAAATGTATATTTAAAAGTATAATTACAATTTAAAATTGTTTTATTGTTCCCAATAAAAAATAAAGTATACCATTTTTAAAATTTATACTATATTATAAATGTATAATATTTATACTTACATTTATGCTTAAAAGTATAAATTTAAAGTATAACATTTTTAAAATGTATACTTAAAAGTATAATTACAATTTAAAATTGTTTTATTGTTCCCAATAAAAAATAAAGTATACCATTTTTTAAATTTATACTATATTATAAATGTATAATATTTATACTTACATTTATGCTTAAAAGTATAAATTTAAAGTATAACATTTTTAAAATATATATTTAAAAGTATAATTACAATTTAAAATTGTTTTATTGTTCCCAATAAAAAATAAAAGCACATTTCAATATTAACACATTCACACTGCAGTACTTTCTCATTAATCAGGTGTTAAATCACCACCCTGTTTTTTTTTTACGTATTTGCGTATATATTACATTTTAATAATGTGTCACTGTGGGGTGCTTTAATGAGTGGCTAATTGTTAAAAAAGCAGCCAACCAGGTGGCGCCGGGTCAAAAGTAGGTCACTCGGCTCTTCAAATAATTTTGTGCACATTAGACACACGTGTAATCCTTCCACAGTCTTCCAGCCAAATTGAAATTATTTCATTAATAATTCCAATAATGGATTTTAACAAATTTCCTGTAACGAAATTAGCAGGCGGGGTGGGGGGTTGGGGCGGTGCGGTTAATGAAGTAAGCCACACATTCTGTACTGTAGGTGGCAGCCTGGCTATGCGGGCTGGATACTACACACACACACACACACACACACACACACACACACACACACGATCCAATTTACCACACTTGCAGACAGTTAATTTCTTTGCTAATTTTATAAATGCTGCAAAAAAAAATGGAAAGTTCGAGCTGAACGTGGAAGAGGATTAAGCTTATGGCGGGCTGAGGCTTATAAACTATAGTCCTGCATGGAGCTCTTTTATCGTAATTAAACATTACTCTCTGCTAATATCTGCATCACAATTGAGCCGTTTAAAACGCACCTGCACGCCAGCACAATAACATCGTTTTTTTTAGCGCGTTAGGACGCTTGAATTGTTGCAGCGGCGGCATCTGGGAGTGTAGCGTGTTTCCACTTCAGCCAATAAACCCTTTGAAGATTAACGAGAGGTGGAATGATTTACTTAATAACCTCCTTTTCTCGCCGCACATCTTCCTCCCAAAAACCTATTTCTCAACTTTCCTAGCATGCAACAAGCTTTTTTTTCTTTTTTTTATCGTGCAAAAAGCCAGTGTAACAATGCAGGGGGGGGGACGTGACACACGGCTCACTTTGAGATGCGTGAAATCGTGAAGTTTGGGGATATTTGGCGCAAAAAAAAAGAAGAAGTGGCACCGCGTGTGATGCGTCTGACAGTCCAGACTCGGAACGTGTGATATTACAGTTAATTAAAGCTTTGCGCCTCGTCTACTGCAAACGCTTGCACCGGTGCAATTAAGAATCAAAGGCGAGGGCTTAGTGTCAGGGGGGGGGGGGGGTGTCTAATACACGCTTTTTTGCAGGGACGCCATCTGATTGGCCCCCGGCTCCTGGCGACAAGCATTAACAACAGCATCAAATTAGAGGGCCATTAATATTCATAAGTAAAACAATGTGTGTGTGGAAATGGAATCCTCAGAGGTGAGCGGCGGTGTCCAGGCCGCGTCATTAGAATACGCCATTAGCCGTCAAGTGCTTAATCTCTATGAAGAAAAAAAAAAAAAAAAAGAGTGTTTGAACCGCAGAGATGGAATTTGTAATCTCGCCCGATTGCGATTGAACGCTCGCCGCAATATTAGGCACACCTCCGTGTGGTAGAAAAATGTGTGCTGGGTTTTTTTTTTTGGATTAAAGGCATCAAAACTAAGAGGCTTTTTCGGGAAAGGTTTGAGTTTGAAAGTGCGGCGATGGTTCCTGTGTTTTTATTTCATCTGACGTTCACGGTA
Source organism: Nerophis lumbriciformis (assembly GCF_033978685.3). Lineage (NCBI taxonomy): Eukaryota > Metazoa > Chordata > Actinopteri > Syngnathiformes > Syngnathidae > Nerophis > Nerophis lumbriciformis. The sequence goes on along the minus strand of NC_084571.2, from coordinate 34,094,387 downwards.
CCCTGGCCGGGTTTGGACATTTTTTACTAAAAATGACTTGTAAATGTAGCAAAAAACTGTAGTTTTTGCATTATGCATTATGCATAAATACTATTGTTTAGGGGTGTCCTGATACATCTTTTACTAGCCATATTAGAACTTTTCAGCTAAAAATGACAAAATATATAAGTTGTGGTAACACTTTAGTATGGGGAACATATTCACCATTAATTAGTTGCTTATTAACATGCAAATTAGTAACATATTGGCTCTTAATTAGTCATTGTTAAGTACTTATTTTGCATGGCCTTATTATACCAACCTAACTCTAACCCTAACCCTAACCAAATAACTGTAAATTAAGTCTGTGTTACTTAGAATATGTTCCCCATACTAAAGTGTTACCAAAAGTTTAATCTGACGTTCATGGTACCCTGGCCAGATTTGGACTTCATGTACATTTTTACTGAAAATGACTTGCAAAAGTAGCAAAAAACTGTTTATTTTCTGTAGTTTTTGCATTATGACCCAATAAATGCTATTTTTTAGGGGGTGTCCTGATAAATCTTTTACTAGTGGTAACACTTTAGTATGGGGAACATATTCACCATTAATTAGTTGCTTATTAACATGCAAATTAGTAACATATTGGCTCTTAATTAGTCATTATTAAGTACTTATTAATGCCTTATTCTGCATGGCCTTATTATCCCAACCTAACCCTCTAATCCTAACCATAACTCTAACCAAATAACTCTAAATTAAATCTGTGTTACTTAAAATATGTTCCCCATACTAAAGTGTTACCAAAAGTTTACTTTGACATTCATGGTGCCCTGGCCAGATTTGGACTTCATGTACATTTTTACTGAAAATGACTTATAAAAGTAGCAAAAAAATGTAGTTTTTGCATTGTGACCCAATAAATGCTATTTTTTAGGGGTGTCCTGATGCATCTTTTACTAGCCATATTAAAGCATTTCACATAAAAATGAAACATTCGCCAAATAAAAGTTGTGGTACCACTTTAGTATGGGGAACATATTCACCATTAATTATTTGCTTATTAACATGCAAATTAGTAACATATTGGCTCTTAATTAGTCATTATTAAGTACTTATTAATGCCTTATTCATCATGGCCTTATTATACCAACCTAACCCTAACTCTAACCAAATATCTCTAAATTAAGTCTGTGTTACTTAGAATATGTTCCCCATACTAAAGTGTTACCAAAAGTTTAATCTGACATTCATGGTACCCTGGCCAGATTTGGACTTCACGTACATTTTTACTGAAAATGACTTGTAAAAGTAGCAAAAAAACTGTTTATTTTCTGTAGTTTTTGCATTATGACCTAATAAATGCTATTTTTTAGGGGTGTCCTGATACATCTTTTACTAGTGGTAACACTGTAGTATGGGGAACATATTCACCATTAATTAGTTGCTTTTTAACATGCAAATTAGTAACATATTCTCTCTTAATTAGTCATTATTAAGTACTTATTAATGCCTTATTCTGCCTGGCCTTATTACACAACAACCCTAACCAAATAACTGTAAATTAAGTCTGTGTTACTTAGAATATGTTCCCCATACTAAAGTGTTACCAAAAGTTTACTTTGACGTTCATGGTACCCTGGCCAGATTTGGACTTCACGTACATTTTTACTGAAAATGACTTGCAAAAGTAGCAAAAAAACTGTTTATTTTCTGTAGTTTTTGCATTATGACCTAATAAATGCTATTTTTAGGGGGTGTCCTGATGCATCTTTAGTATGGGGAACATATTCACCATTAATTAGTTGCTTATTAACATGCAAATTAGTAACATATTGGCTCTTAATTAGTCATTATTAAATACTTATTAATGCCTTATTTTGCATGGCCTTATTATACCAACCTAACCCTAACTCTAACCAAATAACTCTAAATTAAGTCTGTGTTACTTAGAATATGTTCCCCATACTAAAGTGTTACCAAAAGTTTACTTTGACATTCATGGTACCCTGGCCAGATTTGGACTTCACGTACATTTTTACTGAAAATGACTTGTAAAAGTAGCAAAAAAACTGTTTATTTTCTGTAGTTTTTGCATTATGACCTAATAAATGCTATTTTTTAGGGGTGTCCTGATACATCTTTTACTAGCCATATTAGAGCTTTTCAGCTAAAAATGACAAAATATATAACTTGTGGTAACACTTTAGTATGGGGAACATATTCACCATTAATTAGTTGCTTATTAACATGCAAATTAGTAACATATTGGCTCTTAGTTTGTTATGTACTTATTTTGCATGGCCTTATTATACCAACCTAACTCTAACTCTAACCAAATAACTGTAAATTAAGTCTGTGTTACTTAGAATATGTTCCCCATACTAAAGTGTTACCAAAAATGTAATCTGACATTCATGGTACCCTGGCCAGATTTGGACTTCACATACATTTTGTCATGACTAGGACTGTGGCGTGGTTTGTTCTCCCGAGGTGCAAGTGAATTGGACCAGATGTGGCGTGAAGGTGAATACACGATTTATTTAAACACTATAACTACAAAAAAGTTCAAACAAAAAGCGCGCACAGTGGCGGAGAAACGACTTGGCTATGAAAACAAATACTTGCACAAAGGCAGAAACTATGAACAACAAAAAACACTAACTGTGGCTTAATAAACAAAAACTTACTTGGCATGGAACCGGCATGAAAAAAGAGCAGCAAGGGTCATAAGGGTGTGGAGAGTGTGCAGAAACATAAATGCGGGATGTCGTCAGAACGACAAACTGAAAACAATGAACTTAAATACTATAGACATGATTAGTGAAAGCAGGTGCGTGACTCAAAACGTGAAACAGGTGCGTGACGTGACAGGTGAAAACTAATGGTTGCTATGGTGACAAAACAAAACAAAAGTGCACAAAAAGTCCAAAAACAAAACCGAACATGACTAAAACAAAACATGATCACACAGACATGACACATTTTTACTGAAAATGACTTGTAAAAGTAGCAAAAAAAGTGTTTATTTTCTGTAGTTTTTGCATTATGACCTAATAAATGCTATTTTTTAGGGGGTGTCCTGATGCATCTTTAGTATGGGGAACATATTCACCATTAATTAGTAGCTTATTAACATGCAAATTAATAACATATTGGCTCTTAATTAGTCATTATTAAGTACTTATTAATGCCTTATTCTGCATGGCCTTATTATACCAACCAGTAAGCCAATAACTAAGAGTCTTCCCTCAATAACCTCAGAATTATTGCTTATTAGTAACCCTAACCCTTATATGTTCCACTAGTTTCCAAATAACTCTAAATTAAGTCTTTGTTACTTAGAATATGTTCCCCATACTAAAGTGTTACCAAAAATATAAACAAACGGTACCACTTTAGTATGGGGAACATATTCACCATTAATTAGTTGCTTATTAACATGCAAATTAGTAACATATTGGCTCTTAATTAGTCATTATTAAGTACTTATTAATGCCTTATTCTGCATGGCCTTATTATACCAACCTAACTCTAACTCTAACCAAATAACTCTAAATTAAGTCTGTGTTACTTAGAATATGTTCCCCATACTAAAGTGTTACCAAAAGTTTAGTCACTCAAAATTCTAGCTCATTTCATACCCTTCTAAAATACAGTAACAAAGCATTCTTTTTGTGTTCATAGCAACATATACCATCTTTTTCTAGCAACTAAAAAAGTTTACTTTGACATTCATGGAACCCTGGCCAGATTTGGACTTCACGTAGATTTTTACTGAAAATGACTTGCAAAAGTAGCAAAAAAACTGTTTATTTTCTGTAGTTTTTGCATTATGACCCAATATATGGTATTTTTTAGGGGTGTCCTGATACATCTTTTACTAGCCATATTAGAGCATTTCAGCTAAAAATGACACATTCGTCAAATAAAAGTTGTGGTAACACTTTAGTATGGGGAACATATTCACTAGGGATGTCCGATAATGGCTTTTTGCCGATATTCCGATATTGTCCAACTCTTTAATTACCGATACCGATATCAACCGATACCGATATCAACAGATATATACAGTCGTGGAATTAACACATTATTATGCCTAATTTGCACAACCAGGTATGGTGAAGATAAGGTACTTTTTTTTAAAAATTATAAAATAAGATAAATAAATTAAAAACATTTTCTTGAATAAAAAAGAAAGTAAAACAATATAAAAACAATAATTAATGAAAATGAGTACATTTAACTGTTAAAGGTTAGTACTATTAGTGGACCAGCAGCACGCACAATCATGTGTGCTTACGGACTGTATCCCTTGCAGACTGTATTGATATATATTGATATATAATGTAGGAACCTACCAGAATATTAATAACAGAAAGAAACAACCCTTTTGTGTGAATGAGTGTATATGGGGGAGTGAGGTTTTTTGGGTTGGTGCACTAATTGTAAGTGTATCTTGTGTTTTTTATGTTGATTTAATTTGTTGATTTAATTAAAAATAAATAAATGAATAAAAAAAATGATACCGATAAAAAAAAAAACCGATACCGATAATTTCCGATATTACATTTTAATGCATTTATCGGACATCCCTAATATTCGCCATTAATTAGTTAATTAACATGCAAATGAGTAACATATTGGCTCTTAATTAGTCATTATTAAGTACTTATTAATGCCTTATTCTGCATGGCCTTATTATACCAACCTAACTCTAACTCTAACCAAATAACTCTAAATTAAGTCTGTGTTACTTAGAATATGTTCCCCATACTAAAGTGTTACCAAAAGTTTACTAACTCAAAATTCTAGCTCATTTCATACCCTTCTAAAATACAGTAACAAAGCATTATTTTTGTGTTTATAGCAACATATACCATCTTTTTCTAGCGACTATGTGTAGAATTGTGCTTACATGCAATTGATATCAACTGTAAGGTGCTTTAAAAGTGAAGTTGCCCAATTTTATTGAATTTATTATAATTTTTTTTTTTTTTAAGACAATTTGGAGGGGTCTGAATACTAAATAACACCTGCTCGGGTTGTCCCAATACCAATATTTTAGTACTGCTACCAAAAATGTATTTTGATACTTTTCGTTACTTTTCTAAATAAAGGGGACCACAAAAAAATGGCATTATTGGCTTTATTTTAACAAAAAATCTTACAGTACATTAATCATATGTTTATTATTGCAAGTTTGTACTTAAATAAAATAGTGAACATACTAGACAACTTGTCTTTTAGTAGTAAGTAAACAAACAAAGGCTTCTAATTAGTCTGCTGACATATGCAGTAACATATTGTGTCATTTATACACCTATTATTTTGTCAACATTATTAAGGACAAGTGGTAGGAAATATATTATTAATCTACTTGGTTATTTACCGTTATTTTCTCTTTTAACATGTTCTATCTACACTTCTGTTAAAATGTAATAATCACTTATTCTTCTGTTGTTTGATACTTTACATTAGTTTTGGATGATACCACAAATTTGGGTATCGATCCGATACCAAGTAGTTACAGGATCATACATTGGTCATATTCAAAGTCCTCATGTGTCCAGGGACATATTTCCTGAGTTTATAAACATAATATACATTATTTTAAAAACGAAAGATGTTGTGATGCCAAAAAATATCGACGTAATCATAGTAGTAGTGACTAGATACGTGACTGTACTTGGTATCATTACAGTGGAGGTCAGGTGTAGATCCACCAATGGCGTTTGTTTACATTGGTGTGTAGTGAAGCATGTTTAGCTATTCCTCGTCCTGCAGGGATGATACTTGTAAGAAACTTACTTTATTTGTCACCATGGAGACAAGGATTAGTGATTTAGAAGAACCTAAAACACTGGATGGACGTTAGCCGCTAGCTAGCTAGTAGAGATGCGCGGATAGGCAATTATTTCATCCGCAACCGCATCAGAAAGTCGTCAACCATCCGCCATCCACCCGATCTAACATTTAATCAGAACCGCACCCGCCCCCGCCCGTTGTTATATATCTAATATAGACGATGCAAGGCATTAGTGAGGTTATAAAGCTTTTGCCTGTTAAAGAAAGGAGACTGATCCAATGCAGCACAGACATTCGCGTGCCACGCTGTCACGACCCAGACGCACACCAGTGCGCAATCATATGGGAGCCGCGCTGAGCGCACCTCCAAGCGCGTCTCGCTGCCGGCGACGGCCGGGTATATGGGCTCGACGCTCCAGCGCCATCCATTTTCAGGGCTAGTTGATTCGGCAGGTGGGTTGTTACACACTCCTAAGCGGGTTCCAACTTCCATGGCCACCGTCCAGCTGCTGTCTATATCAACCAGGGTGAGCCCCACCCCTTTCGTGAGCGCACTGCGCGCGGAGTGACCCCTGTTACGCGCCCCCGGCAACAGGGGTGGCGGGCAGGTAAGCTGCGCGGGCGGAGCGCGCGGAGTGACCCCTGTTACGAGCCCCCGGCCACGGGGGTGGCGGGCAGGTAAGCTGCTTACCTGCTGCGCGTGACGCCGGCCGCGGCGAAGGCGGACGAGGCGGGGTGTCGGTGCGGTGGGCGCGGTGGTGACCCTGGACGTGCGTCGGCCCTTCTCGCGGATCGCCTCAGCTACGGCTCCCGGTGGGGCCCTCTCGGGGGAAGGGGTCTCGGTCCCGGACCCCGGCGAGGCGTCCCTTCTCCGCTCCGTAAAAGTGTCCATCTCTTTTTTTTTTCTTCTTCTGTTGTGGCATATGCTGCAGGTGCCTGCTCGTTTTTCGTATGTGGGTAACAACATTTAACTATGTATATATATTTCCGAATTGGTTTAACTGCCACCCGCCTGAATCTATTTAAAATCTAATTTTTTTTTATTTCAACCGCCCGCCCCGCCCCGCGGATAAAATCTAATGTTTTTTTATTTCAACCGCCCGATCCGCGGATAATCCGCGGACTCCGCGGTTGTGTCCGCAAACCGCGCATCTCTACTAGCTAGCCATGTCTTAAAGGGGAACATTATCACCAGACCTATGTAAGCGTCAATATATGCCTTGATGTTGCAGAAAAAAGACCATATATTTTTTTAACCGATTTCCGAACTCTAAATGGGTGAATTTTGGCGAATTAAACGCCTTTCTATTATTCGCTCTCGGAGCGTTGTGACGTCACATCGGGAAGCAATCCGCCATTTTCTCAAACACCGAGTCAAATCAGCTCTGTTATTTTTCGTTTTTTCCACTGTTTTCCGTACCTTGGAGACATCATGCCTCGTCGGTGTGTTGTCGGAGGGTGTAACAACACGAACAGGGACGGATTCAAGTTGCACCAGTGGCCCAAAGATGCGAAAGTGGCAAGAAATTGGACGTTTGTTCCGCACACTTTACCGACGAAAGCTATGCTACGACAGAGATGGCAAGAATGTGTGGATATCCTGCGACACTCAAAGCAGATGCATTTCCAACGATAAAGTCAAAGAAATCTGCCGCCAGACCCCCATTGAATCTGCCGGAGTGTGTGAGCAATTCAGGGACAAAGGACCTCGGTAGCACGGCAAGCAATGGCGGCAGTTTGTTCCCGCAGACGAGCGAGCTAAACCCCCTGGATGTCTTGGCTCACGTCGACCCTAGCTTCCCTGGCCTGCTGACATCAACTCCAAAACTGGACAGATCAGCTTTCAGGAAAAGAGCGCGGATAAGGGTATGTCTACAGAATATATTAATTGATGAAAACTGGGCTGTCTGCACTCTCAAAGTGCATGTTGTTGCCAAATGTATTTCATATGCTGTAAACCTAGTTCATAGTTGTTAGTTTCCTTTAATGCCAAACAAACACATACCAATCGTTGGTTAGAAGGCGATCGCCGAATTCGTCCTCGCTTTCTCCCGTGTCGCTGGCTGTCGTGTCGTTTTCGTCGGTTTCGCTTGCATACGGTTCAAACCGATATGGCTCAATAGCTTCAGTTTCTTCTTCAATTTCGTTTTTGCTACCTGCCTCCACACTACAACCATCCGTTTCAATACATGCGTAATCTGTTGAATCGCTTAAGCCGCTGAAATCCGAGTCTAAATCCGAGCTAATGTCGCTATAGCTTGCTGTTCTATGCGCCATGTTTGTTTGTGTTGGCTTCACTGTGTGACGCCACAGGAAAATGGACGGGTGCAGGGGCGTCACTAGCTTTTAAGGACAGGGGGGGCTTTGCCCCCAGGAGATGCACAGGATGCGAGTGAATGTTACGCACGAGCACAAAACTTCACAAACGGCTAACAAAGACTTAGAAATTATTCATTGTTATTATTATTATTTCTAAAAAATGCACGGGACGAAATGAAATGCTCCCCGGGACGATGGCTTTTAACCATATATTTTCTTTTTATGTATTTATTCATTTTACATTTTATATTAAATGTCTTGGTTTTTCCTCCCTCTGAAAATCCTATTAAATGTTTAACAAGCCATCCTATAATAATAAAACATCTATTAATGTAACAATACAATAAAACAAATATATTTAATGATGTTTTTTTCATTATTTTAACAATATGCTTATGTATATTACTTTATATAGATTCTACAAGAAACACAAAACTTAAAAAATAAATGATTTACAATTGCTCAACCAAGGTTTTGTGCAGCTTCACTCATTGTAAAGGAAGATAATGTGCTTCGTACACCTGCAGGACCGCAAGCAAGGTCGCAGAGAAAATGCGGGCTGGAATTTGAGTGATGTGGGCATTTTCTATATGAACAAGTGGAATGGATTGGATACCGACGCAGGAAAGGGGCTCTCTACCTTACGCTACGAAGTGAGGGGAAACTGAGTGAATAATAACAGGTTATATGATTATTTATTTAAACTCATATTTGGGCCACTTTATAATGAATATGTCGGCATTTATATGTAAAAAAAAAAACACCAAATTATTTAGGGGGGCTTAAGAATATTTTAGGGGGGATTGAGCCCCCCTAAAATAGGCCTAACAACGTCAATGGATGGGTGTATATGACGATGGTTAAAATCAGGCACTTTGAAGCTTTTTTTAGGGATATTGCGTGATGGGTAACATTTTGAAAAAAACTTCGAAAAATAAAATAAGCCACTGGGAACTGATTTTTAATGGTTTTAACCCTTCTGAAATTGTGATAATGTTCCCCTTTAAAGCACCTCTTTGCTTTTCAGTGTTATAACTTCACCTTTATCTTTACTTTTTAAACCAAAATGGGTCCGTTCTCCCTTTTCTGTCCACACACTGTGTCTGCTTGTAAGTACTCTGTGATTGTGCGCTGCCGAACATGCTCGTAAAACCAGCAATGTCACGACGGGTGACATTTCGGTATGTTTCAAAGGCGGTATTGTACCGAAAATGATTCATTAGTATCGCGGTACTATACCAATACCGGTGTACCGTACAACCCTACCACAGACCTATTGTTTTAATCAAGGCTCGGCGGTGTCGTCCTAAGCCCCGCCCCCCTCGCTTGAGCGTCCGTAATTACGGTCCTCTCAGGTGATTTGCTCAGGCTCATTAGCTCCGAGGAGTAAACGAGAAGGGCGCCGCTAATTTATTGGGCCATCCGCGGCGGCGGAGGCGAGGATTCTCATCACCGCGGTGATGTTTGAACAGTGAGCTAAATCACAGATCCACTCTACAGCTTGACTGCTTCCTTTTTTTGAGTGTGTGTGTGTGTGTGTGTGTGCGCGAGTGCTTATTTTTAATTTGGAGGCCTTGCATGCTTAAAAAAAAAAAAAAAAAAATCTCTTTGTTTGCTTGCCGTCACTCCCAAAATTAGATTCTCACACCTGTGCAGAACCGAAATTGCATTGTTTTGTTGCCTATTCAGTCGCCATGATCCATTTTCTGTGTCGGAGCGTGCCAGCGTCGAGCGTTGACATTTTTTATTTATTTCTTTTCCCCCTTCCATGTGTAGAAATTTGCATTGAGAGGAAATTATGCACGGCGGAGAGTGGAAATGAAATATCTAAAGTGCGTGACTGGTAGACTTGACAAGTGCAGCTTTCATCCATCTCAAATGAATAATTTTCACTTGCCTTTAAACATCCCTAATCCAAGCATGTTATCAGCGGGCGCGCAGGATCCTGACAGACTTTTTTTTCCGGCGGAACGGCGCCGCAACTTTCGACTTGCCGGAGATTCCGGGGGCCCGCGCTTCGCTCGCCGAAGTTGGTCTGAGCCACTCACTTTTATCCCTCTCCCGCTGCGAGCCTGGATCAGTGAAATTCCCTCCCAACACAATATACACACACACACACACGTGACGCCAGCTGTGAAATACCACGTCTCACGCCTTGCCTCCTCTTACAGGTCGCATTTTTCCCACAATGCACCCCGGTGGCCTTCTCTCAGGATGTGGTCTGAAACCTCTTTTTGAGCCGTTGTCCTCCATTTCAGGGCACTGCTACGCTAATAGAGCCACGTATCCATTCCCTTTTAGCATGGAAACCTCAATATTGAGCCTTTTTGACCCTTGAGGACCACCGTCTCATGTTTGCTTAGCGAAAAATTCAAATATACTTTGACTCGGGGGGCCACATTGAGAGAAAAAATTTGTCTGGGGGTCCAATTTGTATGTGTGTATAAATTATATATACACATTTAGCTGTACAGTATGTGTGTTTGGGTCCCTTTTTTTCAGGAACACTAATACCAAAAGTCACAATGTCCAATAGAATTCAAAACAAGTTATGACAGACCACCTAAAAAAAAACCAGAATAGAATTTAACAGTTTTTTACAGAATGGGACACCCAAAATGTACATGAAACTAAAGAAAGTGGGATTTACAATATTAACTATAAATAATAAAACACTGAATATTAACAAGATATGAACATTTACTTCTCAGAGCAGCTCCTCCATAGACATATTTTAATAATAAACACCTACAATATGATATATTATTACTTTGATGCAGAAGTTTGTTGCAAAAATCTGCTGTACAATATGTGTGTTTTTGCATCTATTTTTTTAAGGAACATTAATACCGAAAGTCACAATGTCAGAGTTCTAAAGACGTTATGACAGACCACCTAAAAAAACCGAATGGAATTTTACAGTTTTTTACTGAATTAGACACCCAAAATGTACATGAAAATAAAGAAAGTGGGATTTACAATATTAACTATGAACAATAAAACACTGAATATTAACATTATATGAACATCACTCCTCTTTTACTTCTCAGACCAGCTCCTCCATAGTTGTGTATCTTTTACAATCAAGCAAAACACAACAAAAATGTAAAAAACAGCAAAATTTGAATGCAAAGGGTAATAAACACCTACAATATGATATATTATCACTTTGATGCAGAAAATGTTGCCAAAATCTGCTGTACAGTATGTGTGTTTGGGTCCCTTTTTTCCAGGAACACTAATACCAAAAGTCACAATGTCCGATAGAGTTCTAAAAACGTTATGACAGACCACCTAAAAAAAAACGGAATGGAATTGTGCAGTTTTTTACTGAATGGGACACCCAAAATGTACATGAAAATAAAGACAGTGGAATTTACAATATTGACTATAAACGATAAAACACTGAATATTAACAAAATATGAACATATTTTACTTCTCAGACCAGCTCCTCCATAGACATCTTTTACAACAAAATTGTAACAAACAGCAAAATATGAATGCAAAGGGTAATGAACACCTACAATATGATATATTATCGCTTTTATGCAGAAATGTGTTGTAAAAATCTGCTGTATGGTACGTTTGTGGCCCTTTTTTTCAGGAACACTAATACCAAAAGTCACAATGTCTGATAAAGTTCTAAAAAAGTTATGACAGACCACCTTACAAAAAACGGAATGGAATTTTACAGTTTTTTTACTGAATGGGACACCCTAAATGTACATAAAACTAAAGAAAGTGGGATTTACAATATTAACTATGATCAATAAAACACTGAATATTAACAACATATGAACATCTTTTACTTCTCAGACCAGCTCCTCCATAGACATATTTTACAACAAAAATGTAACACACAGCAAAATATGAATGCAAAGGGTAAAAAACACCTACAATAATATATATTATCACTTTTATGCAGATATTTGTTATAAAAATCTGCTGTATAGTATGTTTGGGTCCCTTTTTTTCAGGAACACTAATACCAAAAGTCACAATGTCCAATAGAATTCAAAACAAGTTATGACAGACCACCTAAAATAAATCCCAGAATAGAATTTAACAGTTTTTTACAGAATAGGACACCCAAAATGTACATTAAACTAAAGAAAGTGGGATTTACAATATTAACTATAAACGATAAAACACTGAATATTAACAAGATATGAACATATTTTACTTCTCAGACCAGCTCCTCCATAGACATCTTTTACAACAAAATTGTAACAAACAGCAAAATATGAATGCAAAGGGTAATGAACACCTACAATATGATATATTATCACTTTTATGCAGAAATGTGTTGTAAAAATCTGCTGTATGGTATGTTTGTGGCCCTTTTTTTCAGGAACACTAATACCAAAAGTCACAATGTCTGATAAAGTTCTAAAAAAGTGGCATACAAATGTACATGAAACTAAAGAAAGTGGGATTTTCAATATTAACTATGAACAATAAAACACTGAATATTAACAAGATATGAACATCTTTTACTTCTCAGACCAGCTCCTTCAGAGACATCTTTTACAACAAAAATGTAACAAAAAGCAAAATATGAATGCAAAGGGTAATGAACACGTACAATATGATATATTATCACTTTTATGCAGAAATTTGTTGTAAAAATCTGCTGTACAGTATGTGTGTTTGCATCTCTTTTTTTAAGGAACATTAATACCAAAAGTTACAATGTCCGATAGAGTTCTAAAAACGTTATGACGGACAACCTAAAAAAAACGGAATGGAATTTTACAGTTTTTTACTGAATGGGACACCCAAAATGTACATTAAACTAAAGAAAGTGGGATTTACAATATTAACTATAAATGATAAAACACTGAATATTAACAAGATATGAACATTTACTTCTCAGAGCAGCTCCTCCGTAGACGTATTTTAATAATAAGCACCTACAATATGATATATTATCACTTTGATGCAGAAAATGTTGCCAAAATCTGCTGTACAGTATGTGTGTTTTTGCATCTCTTTTTTTAAGGAACATTAATACCAAAAGTCACAATGTCCGATAGAGTTCTAAAAACGTTATGACAGACCACCTAAAAAAACGGAAAGGGATTTTACAGTTTTTTACTGAATGGGACACCCAAAATGTACATTAAACTAAAGAAAGTGGGATTTACAATATTGACTATAAACGTTAAAACACTGAATATTAACAACATATGAACATATTTTACTTCTCAGACCAGCTCCTCCATAGACATCTTTTACAACAAAATTGTAACAAACAGCAAAATATGAATGCAAAGGGTAATGAACACCTACAATATGATATATTATCACTTGTATGCAGAAATGTGTTGTAAAAATCTGCTGTATGGTATGTTTGTGGCCCTTTTTTTTCAGGAACACTAATACCAAAAGTCACAATGTCTGATAAAGTTCTAAAAAAGTGGCATACAAATGTACATGAAACTAAAGAAAGTGGGGTTTTCAATATTAACTATGAACAATAAAACACTGAATATTAACAACATATGAACATATTTTACTTCTCAGACCAGCTCCTTCAGAGACATCTTTTACAACAAAAATGTAACAAAAAGCAAAATATGAATGCAAAGGGTAATGAACACGTACAATATGATATATTATCACTTTGATGCAGAAATTTGTTGCCAAAATCTGCTGTACAGTATGTGTGTTTTTGCATCTCTTTTTTTCAGGAACACTAATACCAAAAGTCACAATGTCTGATAGAGCTCTAAAGACGTTATGACAGACCACCTAAAAAAACGGAATGGAATTTTACAGTTTTTTACTGAATGGGACACCCAAAATGTACATTAAACTAAAGAAAGTGGGATTTACAATATTAACTATAAACGATAAAACACTGAATATTAACAACATATGAACATCTTTTACTTCTCAGAGCAGCTCCTCCAGAGACATCTTTTACAACAAAAATTTAACAAACTGCAAAATATGAATGCAAAGGGTAATAAACACCTACAATAATATATATTATCACATTTATGCAGATATTTGTTATAAAAATCTGCTGTATAGTATGTTTGGGTCCCTTTTTTTCAGGAACACTAATACCAAAAGTCACAATGTCCGATAGAGTTCTAAATAAGTTATGACAGACCACCTCAAAAAACCAAAATGGAATTTTACAGTTTTTTACTGAATGGGACACCCAAAATGTACATGAAAATAAAGAAAGTGGGACTTACAATATTAACTATAAACGATAAAACACTGAATATTAACAACATATGAACATCTTTTACTTCTCAGACCAGCTCCTCCATAGACATCTTTTACAACAAAAATGTAACAAACAGCAAAATATGAATGCAAAGGGTACTAAACACCAACAATAATATATATTATCACTTTTATGCAGATATTTGTTATAAAAATCTGCTGTATAGTATGTTTGGGTCCCTTTTTTTCAGGAACACTAATACCAAAAGTCACAATGTCCGATAGAGTTCTAAAAAAAGTTATGACAGACCACATAAAAAAAACGAAATGGAATTTTACAGTTTTTTACTGACTGGGACACCCAAAATGTACATGAAACTAAAGAAAGTGGGACTTACAATATTAACTATAAACGATAAAACACTGAATATTAACAAGATATGAACATTTACTTCTCAGAGCAGCTCCTCCATAGACATATTTTAATAATAAGCACCTACAATATGATATATTATCACTTTGATGCAGAAATGTGTTGCAAAAATCTGCTGTACAGTATGTGTGTGTTTGCATCTCTTTTTTTAAGGAACATTAATACCAAAAGTTACAATGTCCGATAGAGTTCTAAAAACGTTATGACGGACAACCTAAAAAAAACGGAAAGGGATTTTACAGTTTTTTACTGAATGGGACACCCAAAATGTACATGAAAATAAAGAAAGTGGGATTTACAATATTAACTATAAACGATAAAACACTGAATATTAACAACATATGAACATATTTTACTTCTCAGACCAGCTCCTCCATGGACATCTTTTACAACAAAAATGTAACAAACAGCAAAATATGAATGCAAAGGGTAATAAACACCTACAATAATATATATTATCACTTTTATGCAGGTATTTGTTATAAAAATCTGCTGTATAGTATGTTTGGGTCCCTTTTTTTCAGGAACACTAATACCAAAAGTCACAATGTACGATAGAGTTCTAAAGATGTTATGACAGACCACCTCAAAAAAAACGAAATGGAATTTTACAGTTTTTTACTGAATGGGACACCCTAAATGTACATGAAACTAAAGAAAGTGGGATTTACAATATTAACTATAAACAATAAAACACTGAATATTAACAACATATGAACATATTTTATTTCTCAGACCAGCTCCTTCATAGTTGTGTATCTTTTACAATCAAGCAAAACACAACAAGAATGTAACAAACAGAAAAATATGAATGCAAAGTGTAATAAACACCTACAATATGATATATTATCACTTTTATGCAGACATTTGTTGTAAAAATCTGCTGTACAGTATGTGTGTTTGGGTCCATTTTTTTCAGGAACACTAATACCAAAGGTCACAATGTCCAATAGAATTCAAAACAAGTTATGACAGACCACCTAAAAAAAAACCAGAATAGAATTTAACAGTTTTTTACAGAATGGGACACCCAAAATGTACATGAAACTAAAGAAAGTGAGATTTACATTATTAACTATAAATGATAAAACACTGAATATTAACAAGATATGAACATTTACTTCTCAGAGCAGCTCCTCCATAGACGTATTTTAATAATAAGCACCTACAATATGATATATTATCACTTTTATGCAGAAGTTTGTTGCAAAAATCTGCTGTACAGTATGTGTTTTTGCATCTATTTTTTTAAGGAACGTTAATACCAAAAGTCACAATGTCCGATAGAGTTCTAAAGACGTTATAACAGACCACCTAAAAAAACGGAATGGAATTTTACAGTTTTTTACTGAATGGGACACCCAAAATGTACATGAAAATAAAGACAGTGGGATTTACAATATTAACTATAAACGATAAAACACTGAATATTAACAACATATGAACATCTTTTACTTCTCAGACCAACTCCTCCATAAACATCTTTTACAACAAAAATGTAACAAAAAGCAAAATATGAATGCAAAGGGTAATAAACACCTACAATTAGATATATTATCACTTTTATGCAGATATTTGTTGTAAAAATCTGCTGTACAGTATGTGTGTTTGGGTCCCTTTTTTTTCAGGAACACTAATACCAAAAGTCACAATGTCCGATAGAGTTCTAGAAAAGTTATGACAGACCACCTAAAAAAAAACAGAATAGAATTGTACAGTTTTTTACAGAATGGGACACCCAAAATGTACATTAAACTAAAGAAAGTGGGATTTACAATATTAACGATAAACGATAAAACACTGAATATTAACAACATATGAACATCTTTTACTTCTCAGACCAGCTCCTCCATAGACATCTTTTACAACAAAAATGTAACAAACAGCAAAGTATGAATGCAAAGGGTAATAAACACCTACAATATGATATATTATCACTTTTATGCAGAAATGTGTTGTAAAAATCTGCTGTATAGTATGTTTGTGGCCCTTTTTTTCAGGAACACTAATACCAAAAGCCACAATGTCCGATAGAGTTCTAAAAACGTTATGACAGACCACCTAAAAAAAACCCAGACTGGAATTTTACAGTTTTTTACAGAATGGGACACCCAAAATGTACATTAAACTAAAGAAAGTGAGATTTACAATATTAACTATAAATGATAAAACACTGAATATGAACAATATATAAACATTTACTTCTCAGAGCAGCTCCTCCATAGACATATTTTAATAATAAACACCTACAATATATATATACAAACCCCGTTTCCAAATGAGTTGGGAAATTGTGTTAGATGTAAATATAAACGGAATACAATGATTTGCAAATCATTTTCAACCCATATTCAATTGAATGCACTACAAAGACAAGATATTTGATGTTCAAACTCATAAACTTTATTTTTTTTTGCAAATAATAATTAACTTAGAATTTCATGGCTGCAACACGTGCCAAAGTAGTTGGGAAAGGGCATGTTCACCACTGTGTTACATCACCTTTTCTTTTAACAACACTTAATAAACGATTGGGAACTGAGGAAACTAATTGTTGAAGCTTTGAAATTGGAATTATTTCCCATTCTTGTTTTATGTAGAGCTTCAGTCGTTCAACAGTCCGGGGTCTCCGCTGTCGTATTTTACGCTTCATAATGCGCCACACATTTTCGATGGGAGACAGGTCTGGACTGCAGGCGAGCCAGGAAAGTACCCGCACTCTTTTTTTACGAAGCCACGCTGTTGTAACACGTGCTGAATGTGGCTTGGCATTGTCTTGCTGAAAAAGACGGCGCTTAGATGGCAGCATATGTTGTTCCAAAACCTGTATGTAGTTACAGTGGCTTTCTGAAGTGTTCCTGAGCCCATGTGGTGATATCCTTTGGAGATTGATGTCGGTTTTTGATACAGTGCCGTCTGAGGGATCGAAGGTCACGGCCATTAAATGTTGGTTTCTGGCCATGCCGCTTACGTGGAGTGATTTCTCCAGATTCTCTGAACCTTTTGATGATATTATGGACCGTAGATGTTGAAATCCCTAAATTTCTTGCAATTGCACTTTGAGAAACGTTGTTCTTAAACTGTTCGACTATTTGCTCACGCAGTTGGGGACAAAGGGGTGTACCTCGCCCCATCCTTTCTTGTGAAAGACTGAGCATTTTTTGGGAAGCTGTTTTTAATACCCAATCATGGCACCCACCTGTTCCCAATTAGCCTGCACACCCGTGGGATGTTCCAAATAAGTGTTTGATGAGCATTCCTCAACTTTATCAGTATTTATTGCCACCTTTCCCAACTTCTTTGTCACGTGTTGCTGGCATCAAATTCTAAAGTTAATGATTATTTGCAAAAAAAATAAAATGTTTATCAGTTTGAACATCAAATATGTTGTCTTTGTAGTGCATTCAACTGAATATGGGTTGAAAATGATTTGCAAATCATTGTATTCCGTTTATATTTACATCTAACACAATTTCCCAACTCATATGGAAACGGGGTTTGTATATCACATATGCATGCATGTATGTATATATACATGTATGTATGTATGTATGTATATGTATATATATATATATATATATATATATATATATATATATATATATGTATATATACATATAGCCCGGCCCTTGGGTCAAAAACTGCTTGCTACACTATTAAAGGAGTTTTATCAAAATACGTCTAAGTTGAGTCGGTCATTGAACAAAGCGAGGATGCCCACTAGTATACGCGGTGGTCTTCTCCAACCATCGTATGTATAGGTGCGTAAAGCGCCCCTTCGCGGCATCACGGCAGCCTTTTCATCACAAACCGCTGCGGGCGTTGCAATTGTTTTCGCAAGCGGCGCCACGTAGCATTACGCTAACGCTCCCCGACAATAAACAATTAAAGGTGTAATTTGTATTTACGCCGCTAATCCGCCGCGATAGCTGCTAATGCGAAGGGTTAGCTGGCTATTTTCAATATCCACTTTCACACAAGCCCCCTCGATAAGAACATTAACCTCATCACTTTCAGGTAACTTTCAACGCTTGAACATCTCGTCTTAAAGACCCGAGCAGGAGTCTCAGCCTTGGCATTTAGTGACATTTTAAGCCTTTTAACAGAATCCAGACGGGGATTTGCCGTTTCCACCAAAGGAAAATAATTTATATCCTCTTTTTTTTTTTTTTTTTTCTGGAGAGAAACTGTGGGTAGAGGGATTAAAGGGAGATTTGTATGTGGTGCGAGTAAAACAATATTGTGACTCAGTTAATACATTTTCCTCTCATCCACTTTCATGTCTTCTTTTTTTTCTTTCCAAGGGAGTCGGAAGTCGTTACTCACGACGTTGAAGCTGGCTTTGGAAGCCTTTGAGTGTGAAGCTGGCAGGTCACAGTCGTGACAGCACCAATTACTTGCATCACCTCCCGATCAATCTTCCTTAAAGACGCCGTACGTCCTCGTCTTTTGGCTAAAAATACCAACTTCACAATCGTTTGCGTGCTACGCCGGCTTATAACGAGGGGCGGCATCGCCGTGCCAACCTGGAACCAGCTGAAATCCCCTTACTTTAGTAAGTCTTTAATGTTGTTGGGACGCTTCTCGCGTTAGCGTTAGCATTGGCGCTAGCGCTTGAAGCAAAAAGTGTCATGCGAAACCACCGTCTTTGTAACTTTATT
>NC_084571.2:34042500-34072500 GCF_033978685.3 Nerophis lumbriciformis | reverse complement strand
CGTGGTGGTGGGTGGGTTATATATATATATATATATATATGTATATATATATATGTATATATATATATATATATATATATATATATATATATATATATATATGTATGAAATACTGGACTTGGTGAATTCTAGCGAATTCGGAGGTCTCAAGGTTGGCAAGTATGACAAAAGCTCACTTTTATTTTATAAGAAAAAAATAAAAATAAAAAATAAATATTGACTGTTACCCCCCTAAAAAAATAAAAAAAATAAATATTGACTGTTGTTACTGTCGGAGGCAGATATTTACATATATCCGTATTTAAGTGTTACTTCTTTAATTTCATAATCATATTACAAAACAGCTAGTGTTTTTCTTCCAATTTGTACTTTTGGTTGTCTGCAAATACTGTGTGCTAACCTTGAATATGGAATGTAAGAAAGAGAGATACTCCTTCTTTTATCTCTTCTCATGTCCAGGTGTGGAGGACAGTGGGCATGTGTTTGGGCTGAAAAGACAAGACAGCGAGGGTGGGAGGGAGAGAGACTTGATAGAATAGAAGGTTTCCATATTTTTAGAGCAGACCATCTTAGCTGCGCGATTGAATGTTCTATGCTGGACTGGTCTCATCATATTTGCAAAGCTTTGAAAATATATTACAGAATACCTATTCTGTCTCTGGTGGTTCTTTTATTCAGCTTTAAGTGTCGTAAAGAGCTTGGGAGCGACGACCAGAAACTTGAATTCCCTGGGAGGAACAACTGGTCCGAACGCAACATTACCCAAAGTATATTAAGTGGGATTTTTCAGAAAAACAAATATATACAGTAACACAAAAACAACCTGTCTCTGGGATCACTGTAGGTGTATAAATAATAATATAGGGCTAAATAAAGTTCAAAAGCCAGCATGTGTGATGGTATGGGGGTGTTTTAGTGCCCAAGACATGGGTAACTTACACATCTGTGAAGGCACCATTAATGCTGAAAGGTACATACAGGTTTTGGAGCAACATATGTTGCCATCCGGGCAACGTTATCATGGACGCCCCTGCTTATTTCAGCAAGACAATGCTGACGCAAAGTGGAAAAAGTGTCCTGTGATCTGACGAGTCCACATTGTTTTAGGAAACTGTGGACGTCGTGTCCTCCGGACCAAAGAGGAAAAGAACCATCCGGATTGTTCTAGGCGAGAGTTCCGGGGAGCCACTAGGGCGGTGCTAAAGAGCCCCGAACTAGATTCTATTTGTCAAAACGAGGCGCGAGCAGGTGACATGAAATAGTTATTATTGTCGCATTTGAGGAATAACGTACAAACCCCGTTTCCATATGAGTTGGGAAATTGTGTTAGATGTAAATATAAACGGAATACAATGATTTGCAAATCAGTTTCAACCCATATTCAGTTGAATATGCTACAAAGACAACATATTTGATGTTCAAACTGATAAACATTTTTTTTTTGGCAAATAATCATTAACTTTAGAATTTGATGCCAGCAACACGTGACAAAGAAGTTGGGAAAGGTGGCAATAAATACTGATAAAGTTGAGGAATGCTCATCAAACACTTATTTGGAACATCCCACAGGTGAACAGGCAAATTGGGAACAGGTGGGTGCCATGATTGGGTATAAAAGTAGATTCCATGAAATGCTCAGTCATTCACAAACAAGGATGGGGCGAGGGTCACCACTTTGTCAACAAATGCGTGAGCAAATTGTTGAACAGTTTAAGAAAAAACCTTTCTCAACCAGCTATTGCAAGGAATTTAGGTATTTCACCATCTACGGTCCGTAATATCATCAAAAGGTTCAGAGGATCTGGAGAAATCACTGCACGTAAGCAGCTTCGATCCCTCAGGCTGTACTGCATCAACAAGCGACATCAGTGTGTAAAGGATATCACCACATGGGCTCAGGAACATTTCAGAAACCCACTGTCAGTAACTACAGTTGGTCGCTACATCTGTAAGTGCAAAGTAAAACTCTCCTATGCAAAGCGAAAACCGTTTATCAACAACACCCAGAAAAGCCGTCGGCTTCGCTGGGCCTGAGCTCATCTAAGATGGACTGATACAAAGTGGAAAAGTGTTCTGTGGTCTGACGAGTCCACATTTCAAATTGTTTTTGGAAACTGTGGACGTCGTGTCCTCTGGACCAAAGAGGAAAAGAACCATCTGGATTGTTATAGGCGCAAAGTTGAAAAGCCAGCATGTGTGATGGTATGGGGGTGTATTAGTGCCCAAGACATGGGTAACTTACACATCTGTGAAGGCACTATTAATGCTGAAAGGTACATACAAGTTTTGGAGCAACATATGTTGCCATCCAAGCAACGTTACCATGGACGCCCCTGCTTATTTCAGCAAGACAATGCCAAGCCACGTGTTACATCAACGTGGCTTCATAGTAAAAAAGTGTGGGTACTAGACTGGCTTGCCTAGTCCAGACCTGTCCCCCATTGAAAATGTGTGGCGCATTATGAAGCCTAAAATAGCACAACGGAGACCCCCGGACTGTTGAACAACTTAAGCTGTACATCAAGCAAGAATGGGAAAGAATTCCACCTGAGAAGCTTCAAAAATGTGTCTCCTCAGTTCCCAAACGTTTACTGAGTGTTGTTAAAAGGAAAGGCCATGTAACACAGTGGTGAACATGCCCTTTCCCAACTACTTTGGAAATTCTAAGTTAATTATTACTTGCAAAAAAAAATAAAGTTTGTGAGTTTGAACATCAAATATCTTGTCTTTGTAGTGCATTCAATTGAATATGGATTGAAAATGATTTGCAAATCATTGTATTCCGTTTATATTTACATCTAACACAAGTTCCCAACTCATGGAAACGGGGTTTGTAGAAGAAAAACCACACATGCTAACCTTTTAGCTCGCTGTTTCTTTTCTCTGGATATTGCCGTGTTTTACTCCACAAGTTTGTTGCAGAGGTGCCCTCAGTCTCCTCCCGGCTGATGACGGGGGCTATAATGCCTTCAATCCTTTTCGCAGATCCCCAAACTGTCGGATGCTAAACCTTCATTTGCTACTGTTGCTTTAAAAATCTGTGAAATAACTCCTCCATGTGCGAGCGTTATCCACACAAAGACCGCCTGTTTGATGCTGCCGCCTGTGTCTTTATCTCACAAGGTTAATGAAGTGGTGGCACTTTTGGAGGAAGTAGAAACGGGTATGATGAGTCGAGGCAAAGACCAGAGGAAAAGCCGGGAGATGAAACGTCCGGCTCTTAGCGGCTGTAAGTGGCAATCGTGCAGACAATAAGGAGGGTAAAGAGAGGGGCGGGTAAGAGGGGTCGTCTCCCTCTTCAACACAACACCCGTCTGAATCGGGGAGCCGTTGATTGCATCTCTTTAGGCGCGGTGGCTCATGAGAAAATGACATTAACATTCCAGACGTCACTCCTACCTTGATCTGTCCTACTGGTCCTTATAAGGAGGGAGGGTTGTCCCCATTCCAATGTATTTACACACCGTTTCTAAATAAAGGGGATCACAAAAAATGGCAATATTGGCTTATTTTAACAAAAAAATGTTAGGGTACATTAAAGATATGTTTCTTATTGCAGTTAAGTCCTTAAATAAAATAGTGAACATACTAGACAACTTGTCTTTTAGTAGTAAGTAAACAAACAAAAGCTCCTTATTAGTCTGCTGACGTATGCAGTAACATATTGTGTCATTTATACACCTATTATTTTGTCTACATTATAAAGGACAAGTTGTAAAAATTGATTATGAATCCACTTGTTCATTTACATCAGGGGTGCTCATTACGTCGATCGCGATCTACCGGTCGATCTCGGAGGGTGTGTCAGTCGATCACCAGCCAGGCATTAAAAAAATAGTCCTAAAAATGAGCGATCATAAATCTTCACTATGACGTCACTTTCGTCACTTGATTGACATTCACGGCACCCGAGGGTCTTCTGAGATGACGCTGGCTGCTGCCAGCTCATTAAAATTACCGACTGGAAGGCGAGAAACACTTTATTTCAACAGACTCTGGCGCCGTACCTGTCTTCAAAACTCCAAAGATCGACTGCACAGTTGCACAATAAAATCTCTGCTTCATCCTGCCTGCGCTACCAAAATAAGAGTCTCAGAAAGCTGGCGTGCACAAGCTAGCAAGCTACGGAGTTTGCCGACAATGTATTTCTTGTAAAGTGTATACAAAGGAGTACGGAAGCTGGACAAATAAGATGCCAAAAACCAACCACTTTCATGTGGTATTGGACAGAAAGGAGGACTTTTTTTCTCCTCCATTCGAAAATGCGGACCTTATCAGCACCACTGTCTGATTCCAATCAATGCAAAAGTCATCAGAATCAGGTAATACACCAACTTATATTCTTGTCTTCATGAAAGAAAGGAATCTATATGTGTTAAACATGCTTGTATTATTTTTAACCACCTTTAACTTGTTAACAATATTAACTATAAGTGTTAAACATGCTTGCATTATCTTTAACCACCTTTAACTTGTTAACAATATTAACTATATGTATTAAACATGCTTGTATTATCTTTAACCATCTTTAATGTATTAACAATATTAACTATATGTGTTAAACATGCTTGTATTATCATTAAACACCTTTAACTTGTTAACAAAAACATATATTTCATAAATAAGTAAATATAAATGATATATATGAATGAGGTAGATCCCCACGACTTGATCAATTGAAAAGTAGCTCGCCTGCAGAAAAAGTGTGAGCACCCTTGATTTACATGCATTCGGGTTTTCAGTGTAGTTACAGGATCATACATTGGTCATATTCAAAGTCCTCATGTTTCCTGAGTTTACATTTTGTCAAAATTATAAAGGACAAGCTGTAAAAATTAAAGGGGAACATTATCACAATTTCAGAATTGTTAAAACCATTAAAAATCAGTTCCCAGTGGCTTATTATATTTTTTTTTTCAAAATTTTACCCCATCACGCAATATCCCTAAAAAAAGCTTCAAAGTGCCTGATTTTAACCATCGTTATAAACACCCGTCCATTTTCCTGTGACGTCACATAGTGAAGCCAACACAAACAAACATGGCGGAAAGAACAGCAAGCTATAGCGACATTAGCTCGGATTCACACTCGGATTTCAGCGGCTTAAGCGATTCAACAGATTACGCATGTATTGAAACGGATGGTTGTAGTGTGGAGGCAGGTAGCGAAAACGAAATTGAAGAAGAAACTGAAGCTATTGAGCCATATCGGTTTGAACCGTATGCAAGCGAAACCGACGAAAACGACACGACAGCCAGCGACACGGGAGAAAGCGAGGACGAATTCGGCGATCGCCTTCCAACCAACGATTGGTATGTGTTTGTTTGGCATTAAAGGAAACTAACAACTATGAACTAGGTTTACAGCATGTGAAATACATTTGGCAACAACATGCACTTTGAGAGTGCAGACAGCCCAATTTTCATCAATTAATATATTCTGTAGACATACCCTCATCCGCGCTCTTTTCCTGAAAGCTGATCTGTCCAGTTTTGGAGTTGATGTCAGCAGGCCAGGGAAGCTAGGGTCGATATTCTTCTCTTGATCATCTTCGGTGGCATAAGGGCCGGTGTGAGCCAAGACATCCAGGGGGTTTAGCTCGCTCGTCTGCGGGAACAAACTGCCGCCATTGCTTGCCGTGCTACCGAGGCCCTTTGTCCCTGAATTGCTCACACACTCCGGCAGATTCAATGGAGGTCTGGCGGCAGATTTCTTTGACTTTATGGTTGGAAATGCATCTGCTTTGAGTGTCGCAGGATATCCACACATTCTTGCCATCTCTGTCGTAGCATAGCTTTCGTCGGTAAAGTGTGCGGAACAAACGTCCAATTTCTTGCCACTTTCGCATCTTTGGGCCACTGGTGCAACTTGAATCCGTCCCTGTTCGTGTTGTTACACCCTCCGACAACACACCGACGAGGCATGATGTCTCCAAGGTACGGAAAACAGTGGAAAAAACGGAAAATAACAGAGCTGATTTGACTTGGTGTTTGAGAAAATGGCGGATTGCTTCCCGATGTGACGTCACATTGTGACGTCATCGCTCCAAGAGCGAATATTAGAAAGGCGTTTAATTCGCCAAAATTCACCCATTTAGAGTTCGGAAATCGGTTAAAAAAATATATGGTCTTTTTTCTGCAACATCAAGGTATATATTGACGCTTACATAGGTCTGGTGATAATGTTCCCCTTTAATTATTAATCTACTTGTTCATTTACTGTTAATATCTGCTTACTTTCTCTTTCAACATGTTCTATCTACACTTCTGTTCAAATGTAATAATCACTTATTCTTCTGTTGTTTGGATACTTTACATTAGTTTTGGATGATACCACGAATTTGGGTATCAATCCGATACCAAGTAGTTACAGGATCATACATTGGTCATATTCAAAGTCCTCATGTGTCCAGGGACATATTTCCTGAGTTTATATAATTTACATAATTTACATTTTCTTTTTAAATGTTGTGATGCCAAAAAATATTTGATGTAATAATGATAGTAGTATCGACTAGATACGTGCCTGTACTTGGTATCATTACAGTGGATGTTAGGTGTAGATCCACCAATGGCGTTTGTTTACATTTTGACGCTATGGTGTGTAGTGAAGCATGTTTAGCTATTCCTCATCCTGCAGTGATAATGATACTTGTAAGACTTTATTTGTCGCCATGGAGACCAGGATTAGTGAGGGCGTTTCAGTGTTACAACTTCACCTTTATCTTTACTTTTTATGCCAACATGCGTCCGTTCTCCCTTTTCTGTCTGCTTGTAAGTACTCCGTGATTGTGCGCTGCCGAACATGTTCCTCTGCTCGTAAAACCGGCAATGACACTACGTGACTTCGACGCGGGCGCGGGCGGGGGGGACCGGTACGTTTCAGAGACGGTATCATACCGAAAATGATTCATTAGTATCGCGGTACTATACTAATACCGGTATACCGTACAACCCTATAGACAATGTGTCTTTTAGTAGTAAGTAAACAAACAAAGACTCCTAATTAGTCTGCTGACATATGCAGTAACATATTGTGTCATTTATCTACCTATCATTTTGTCAACATTATTAAGGACAGGCTGTAAAAATGTGATTATTAATCTACTTGTTCATTTACTGTTAATATCTGCTTACTTTCTCTTTCAACATGTTCTATCTACACTTCTGTTAAAATGTAATAATCACTTATTCTTCTGTTGTTTGATACTTTACATTAGTTTTGGATGATACCACAAATTTGGGTATCGATCCAATACCAAGTAGTTACAGGATCATACATTGGTCATATTCAAAGTCCTCATGTGTCCAGAGACATATTTCCTGAGTTTATAAACATAATGTACTTTTTTAAAATAACAAGTTTAATAAACTTAAAAAGGAGGAAAATGTTACTCACGCTCAACATTTTTAAGTTAGAACAACTTTTAACAACTTTTTAAGTTTCCACTACTTATTGTAATTAATTATTTTTGAGCATAACTATAGTTACAGGATCCTACTTGGTCATATAGTCCTCATGTGTCCAGGGACATATTTACTGAGTTCATATTTTGTCAAAATTATAAAGGACAAGCTGTAAAAATTGAATATTAATCTACTTATTCATTTACTGTTAATATCTGCTTACTTTCTCTTTCAACATGTTCTATCTACACTTCTGTTAAAATGTAATAATCACTCATTCTTCTGTTGTTTGATACTTTACATTAGTTTTGGATGATACCACAAATTTGGGTATCGATCTGATACCAAGCAGTTACAGGATAATACATTGGTCATATTCAAAGTCCTCATGTTACTGAGTTTATAAACATAATATACATTAAAAAAAAACGAAAAAATATGTTGTGATGCCAAAAAATATCGATGTAATCATAGTAATATCGACTAGATACGTGTCTGTACTTGATATCATTACAGTGGATGTCAGGTGTAGATCCACCCATGGTGTTTGTTTACATTGTGACGCCGGTGAGCTACGGTGTGTAGTGAAGCATGTTTAGCTATTCCTCGTCCTCCAGTGATAATGATACTTGTAAGAAACTTACTTTATTTGTCGCCATGGAGACCAGGATTAGTGATTTAGAAGTAGCTAAAACACTGGATGGACGTTAGCCGCTAGCTAGCTAGCCATGTCTTAAAGCACCTCTTCCTGAGGGCGTTTCAGTGTTATAACTTCACCTTTATCTTTACTTTTTAAGCCAAAATGCGTCCGTTCTCCCTTTTCTGTCCACACACTGTGTCTGCTTCTATTATATGATGGACAAGTGGTAGAAAATGTAATATTAATCTACTTGTTCATTTACTGTTAATATCTGCTTATTTTCTCTTTTAATGTTCTATCTACACTTCTGTTAAAATGTAATAATCACTTATTCTTCTCTTCTTTTGTACTTTACATTAGTTTTGGATGATACCACAAATTTGGGTGTACACACCAAGTACACTGCAAACCCGAATAAGTCAGGAGAACACAAAAAAAGTGAGGCAATCAGTTGCCGCATATTTTTGGAGTTCATAAACTCAAATATTTGAGTATATAAGATCGAAAATATTCGGAGTTTATCTTAGATGTACTTTTAAATTATAACTGAATCAAACTTACCAATCAAGCCAACTCCAAAATGTTCCTCCTCGTGTCTGCTGCCTAAAGAGGAAGTGCACGCAAATGCTACAAAATAAAAGCACTTCCTCTTTGTCTGTGCATTAGAGATGCGCGGTTTGCGGACACAACCGCGGAGTCCGCGGATTATCCGCGGATCGGGCGGATGAAATTTAAAAAAATAAGATTTTATCCGCTCGCGGGTCGGGTCGGGCGGATTAATTAGATTTTTTTTTTTTGTATTTTTTTTTTTTTGCGGGTGGCAGTTAAACCAATTGGGAAATATATATACATAGTTAAATGTTGTTACCCACATACGAAAAACGAGCAGGCACCTGCAGCATATGCCACAACAGAAGAAAAAAAAAAAAAGAGATGGACACTTTTACGGAGCGGAGGGACGCCTCACCGGGGTCCGGGACCGAGGCTCCTTCCCCCGAGAGGGCCCCACCGGGAGCCGTAGCTGAGGCGATCCGCGAGAAGGGCCCGACGCACGTCCAGGGTCACTACCGCGCCCACCGCACCGACACCCCGCCTCGTCCGCTTTCGCCGCGGCCGGCGTCACGCGCAGCAGGTAAGCAGCTTACCTGCCCGCCACCCCCGTGGCCGGGGGCTCGTAACATGGGTCACTCCGCGCGCTCCGCCCGCGCAGCTTACCTGCTTGCTCGCAAAATGATTATTAGCATTCAGACAGGTTAAAATGTTGCTAAAACCATCACTTTTCTATCAGTCACAGTGACTTTTCAAAACAAAAATATTACAGCAAAAATCATATGGGTTGATTGACATGTTTATTCTGTAAGCTAACTTCAATAGTTTGAAATTATTTTGACAGTTAATGCCAGTTATCCTGTCAACCTTTCACAAGACTTCAATTTGTTAATTGAAAGTATAAATAGTATAAACACTTTTAACAGTATGTCGTGCTGTGAAATACAGCCGACAGGATGGCGCACCAAACACAAAGCAAGGCCATGCTGCAGGAGAACAATTAAGGACTTCTTTCATTTAAGGTTTGTGATAAACCATCAAACTCATTCGTTAAAAGGACTCTATAGTAATATAAAGCGAATTTTTCTGGACATTATCATGCAAGAAAAGTTTATTTTTGGGATCGCGATCACCGCGTAATGATTTTTAAAGGTTGCATTACATTATTAACTGTCCCATGTGATCAGCCAGTGCGATTGGAAGTCCATGCTCAATTATTGCCTCCGTAAATAAAACTTCGGCATTTATCACATCCAAAGAATCTGTTTGGGCGACGAAAAACGTTGAAAGTTTTCCACTTGTATCGCTAGCAACGGCATTAGACTTGTGTTTTTTTGTCCCAACGTGGTCTTTTACATCACTAATTCCTCCGTGTCCGATCGAAAAATCTTGTCTGCACAAGGTGCAATTCGCGTAGTTTTCACCCTTTTTTTATTTTTTTTATTAATATTAGATATATAACAACGGGCGGATGGCGGGCGGATGCAGTTCTGATCAAACGTTACATCGGGTGGATGGCGGATGGTTGACGACTTTCTGCCGCGGTTGCGGATGAAATAAATTGCCTATCCGCGCATCTCTACTGTGCATGCATGTAATAATTTATATACACATACACACACACAGTATAATAATACATATATATATGTATACATATATACATATATATACATAAATATATGTATCACATAACATATACAGGTAAAAGCCAGTAAATTAGAATATTTTGAAAAACTTGATTTATTTCAGTAATTGCATTCAAAAGGTGTAACTTGTACATTATATTTATTCATTTCACACAGACTGATGCATTCAAATGTTTATTTCATTTAATTTTGATGATTTGAAGTGGCAACAAATGAAAATCCAAAATTCCGTGTGTCACAAAATTAGAATATTACTTAAGGCTAATACAAAAAAGGGATTTTTAGAAATGTTGGCCAACTGAAAAGTATGAAAATGAAAAATATGAGCATGTACAATACTCAATACTTGGTTGGAGCTCCTTTTGCCTCAATTACTGCGTTAATGCGGTGTGGCATGGAGTCGATGAGTTTCTGGCACTGCTCAGGTGTTATGAGAGCCCAGGTTGCTCTGATAGTGGCCTTCAACTCTTCTGCGTTTTTGGGTCTGGCATTCTGCATCTTCCTTTTCACAATACCCCACAGATTTTCTATGGGGCTAAGGTCAGGGGAGTTGGCGGGCCAATTTAGAACAGAAATACCATGGTCCGTAAACCAGGCACGGGTAGATTTTGCGCTGTGTGCAGGCGCCAAGTCCTGTTGGAACTTGAAATCTCCATCTCCATAGAGCAGGTCAGCAGCAGGAAGCATGAAGTGCTCTAAAACTTGCTGGTAGACGGCTGCGTTGACCCTGGATCTCAGGAAACAGAGTGGACCGACACCAGCAGATGACATGGCACCCCAAACCATCACTGATGGTGGAAACTTTACACTAGACTTCAGGCAACGTGGATCCTGTGCCTCTCCTGTCTTCCTCCAGACTCTGGGACCTCGATTTCCAAAGGAAATGCAAAATTTGCATGGTTGGGTGATGGTTTGGGGTGCCATGTCATCTGCTGGTGTCGGTCCACTCTGTTTCCTGAGATCCAGGGTCAACGCAGCCGTCTACCAGCAAGTTTTAGAGCACTTCATGCTTCCTGCTGCTGACCTGCTCTATGGAGATGGAGATTTCAAGTTCCAACAGGACTTGGCGCCTGCACACAGCGCAAAATCTACCCGTGCCTGGTTTACGGACCATGGTATTTCTGTTCTAAATTGGCCCGCCAACTCCCCTGACCTTAGCCCCATAGAAAATCTGTGGGGTATTGTGAAAAGGAAGATGCAGAATGCCAGACCCAAAAACGCAGAAGAGTTGAAGGCCACTATCAGAGCAACCTGGGCTCTCATAACACCTGAGCAGTGCCAGAAACTCATCGACTCCATGCCACGCCGCATTAATGCAGTAATTGAGGCAAAAGGAGCTCCAACCAAGTATTGAGTATTGTACATGCTCATATTTTTCATTTTCATACTTTTCAGTTGGCCAACATTTCTAAAAATCCCTTTTTTGTATTAGCCTTAAGTAATATTCTAATTTTGTGACACACGGAATTTTGGATTTTCATTTGTTGCCACTTCAAATCATCAAAATTAAATGAAATAAACATTTGAATGCATCAGTCTGTGTGCAATGAATAAATATAATGTACAAGTTACACCTTTTGAATGCAATTACTGAAATAAATCAAGTTTTTCAAAATATTCTAATTTACTGGCTTTTAATTACCTGTATGTATGTATGTATATATATATATATATATATATATATATATATATATATATATATGTATATATGTATATATATATATATATATATATATATATATATATATATATATATATATATATATATATATATATATCCTGAAAATATGCAAACAAAACTGTGTTTAGATTAATACTTCAAACTTGCATAAATAAATATTAAGGAATATAACATAACTTGGCTTCTGAGAGCTTCAAAATATAATTAATAAAATGCTAAAGTTGTTGATAAACAAGCAATTATTTTAATAATTAAATATGGTCATTTTAAATGAATTATTATGATAATTTAAAATGAATTATTTCAAATATGTTTATTTTAATGTATAATTCTATGGCTGGATGTAATAAGGAGTCAGAAAAAATAAAAATAAAAATACAATAAATGTTGATGTTTTTAGCAAAATATAGTAAAAATGTATTTAGTTGTTTTTTTTTTAATTAATAAATATATTTATTTTTAGGTAAGATAAACATAATTATACAATTTATCTCTAGTCTGGATGATTTATTTCTTGTCACCCTGTTGTCCTCCCGTCGTGAAAAAAGGCAGTCCTCACTCAGGTCCGCATGGAGCTGGAGGGGGCGTGGCCTGCAGTTCCGGCTGAAAATCGGGAGATTTTCGGGAGAATATTTGTCCCGGGAGGTTTTCGGGAGAGGCGCTGAATTTCGGTAGTCTCCCGGAAAATTCGGGAGGGTTGGCAAGTATGCAATATTTGAACAATTACAACGAAAACTGTTTTCTCTGTCGTGTCCATGTGTTGAAAATTGTTATGCGCTTATTTTTTTATTTAATTTTGTGCGTGGCATTGATTTGCCGTGCGCAGAGGACGCTTGAGCAGTGCGCAATTGCACAGGCGCGCACCTTAGAGGGAACATTGGTACCGGAGTACAGAAGCACTAGTTTAGGGAACAAGCTGCAACAAGTTGTGCTTCATAACCAATAAGAAAGGAAAGTAATGTGAGTCTGATGTCGTGCTAATGCTCTCCATTCCTCATCTTTTTATTTATTTATCTTTTTTATTTTATTCTAATGTTCCAATTCCCTTTACATCCACGTGAGCTAATAGGTAAACAGTCCTGTATGGGAGAAATGAAGCCGATGAATTAGCATATAGATGACTTCCTCTCCTACAAATAGTGCTGAGCGGAGATCATGTATGTAAAGTGCGCCTGACCTCCCCGAAAAAAAAGTACATTCATCACTTTCAATCATCATTCAGTCTGCTCGTTATTTCCTCATCGCTCAAAAATTATGCACTGAAAAAAAAAAAAAAAAGGGGGAGGGAGCATAAAAACTCCCCAGAGTGGCGTAATTGTTTTGCCAAGTAAAAAGGACAAACAGAGGGATGTAAACACCAACAAATTAGCCTCCTTTTTGCGTGTAAATCTGCATTCATGGGGATAAATAAATGAAAGTGCTGACTTGTTTGATCCTCATTACTGTAATTCCACACAAAAAAAAACAAACACTGCCTCTGTCAAGTATCCGCGGTGTAGCTGCCGTTAATATGCCCAAAGAAGCTTATGAAAATTGGGTCAGCTAATTAAGCAATTAGCTTATCCCGGCTCGTTGGTCAGGGCCGCCGCTAATCCGGCCGACGCCGCGTGCCAAAAAAATCGAGAGCGGGGCCCCCAGTCTGCCGTCCCAACAAAAGGAGCTCGTTCGAAGCCATCTTTTACGCCCCCCCCCCCCCGCGCTCGACTAATGCTCGCGTTTCCCATGCAAATCCCTGGAATTGAATAGCTTGTTTGTTGTCAACTGGCGACATTGAGACATTTATGTAGCGCCGCTGAAGTGTTTGCCGTGTGCGTCGGGAGCTGTGTTAACACACGCCGAATCCCAGACAGATTAGGAGCCCGGCGTGAAAGCCCAAAGACGCGTGTTTGGCGGCTTTTGATGCGTGTTGAGACTTTGCTAAAGACTCTCCGTATCACAAGTGTCGTTTTCCTTTTCTGCCGATTGCGGACTGTTGGTTGGTTTTACTGACCAGATTACACGGGATCACGGGTGTTGTGTGCTAACTACTGTTTGTAACACGCGACTTTGGCAACTCCTGATAAATTTAGCTTCAAGTCCGTCTTATACCCCCGGGATGATATTTGATTAGTATTAGAACCTGCTGCTGTTTTGCACGCACCAATACTCCATCAGTGTTGTCAAAACATGGTTCCAGGGACTACATCATGTCCAAAAAAAATTTGGGGTCCCACTTTTTTGTAAGCCGTTTTGAAAACAAATGATCCTGTTATATCTCACCTTCTATATTGTGTTTTGGAGAATAGTTATTCTGAATGAATGATCTATGGCCCCCGGGATGATATTTGATTAGTATTAGAGGCGGCCCGCAGGCCACAACCGCCTGCTGCTGTTTTGCACGCACCAATACTCCATCAGTGTTGGTGCTAGGAATTGTCAAAACATGGTTCCAGGGACTACATCATGTCCAAAAAAATTTTGGGGTTCCACTTTTTTGTAAGCCGTTTAGAAAACAAATGATCCTGTTATATCTCACCTTCAATATTGTCCATCCATCCATTTTCTACCGCTTGTCCCTTTTGGGGTTGCGGGGGGTGCTGGAGCCTATCTCAGCTGCATTCAGGCGGAAGGCGGGGTGCACCCTGGACAAGTCACCACTTCATCTCAGCCTTCTATATTGTGTTTTGGAGAATAGTTATTCTGAATGAATGATCTATGGCCCCCGGGATGATATTTGATTAGTATTAGAGGCGGCCCGCAGGCCACAGCCGCCTGCTGCTGTTTTGCATGCACCAATGCTCCATCAGTGTTGGCACTAGGAATTGTCAAAACGGGGTTCCAGGGACCACATCATGTCCAAAAAATGTTTGGGGTCCCACTTTTTTGTAAGCCGTTTAGAAAACAAATGATCCTGTTGTATCTCACCTTCTATATTGTGTTTTGGAGAATAGTTATTCTGAATGAATGATTTATGGCCCCCGGGATGATATTTGATTAGTATTAGAAACGGCCCGCAGGCCACAGCCGCCTGCTGCCGTTTTGCACCCACGAATACTCCATCAGAGTTGGCACTAGGAATTGTCAAAACATGGTTCCAGGGACCACATCATGTCCAAAAAAAGTTTTGGGGTCCCACTTTTTTGTAAGCTGTTTTGAAAACAACTGTTCCTGTTATATATCCATCCATCCATCCATCCATCTTCTTCAACTTATCCGAGGTCGGGTTGTGGGGGCAGTAGCTTAAATAGGCAAGCCCAGACTTTCCTCTCCCCAGCCACTTCGTCCAGCTTCTCCCGGGGGATCCCGAGGCGTTCCCAGGCCAGCCGGGAGACATAGTCTTCCCAACGTGTCCTGGGTCTTCACAGTGGCCTCCTACTGGTTGGACGTGCCCTGAACACCTACCTAAGGAAGCGTTCGGGTGACTTCCTGACCAGATGCCCGAACCACCTCATCTGGCTCCTCTCCATGTGGAGGAGCAGCGGCTTTACTTTGAGTTCCTCCCGGATGACAGAGCTTCTCACCCTATCTCTAAGGGAGAGACCTTCCACCCGGCGGAGGAAACTCATTTCGGCCGCATGTACCTGGGATCTTGTCCTTTCGGTCATAACCCAAAGCTCATGACCATAGGTGAGGATGGGAACGTAGATCGACCGGTAAATTGACAGCTTTGCCTTCCGGCTCAGCTCCCTCTTCACCACAACCGATCGATACAGCGTCCGCATTACTGAAGACGCCGCACCGATCCGCCTGTCGATCTCATGATTCACTCTTCCCTCACTCGTGAACAAGACTCCGAGGTACTTGAACTCCTCCACTTGGGGAAGGGTCTCCTCCCCAACCCGGAGATGGCACTCCACCCTTTTCCGGGCGAGAACCATGGACTCGGACTTGGAGGTGCTGATTTCCATCCCAGTCGCTTCACACTCGGCTGCGAACCCATCCAGTGAGAGCTGAAAATCCTGGACAGATGAAGCCATCAGGACCGACACGACGTCCACAGTTTCCAAAAACAATTTGAAATGAGGACTCGTCAGACCACAGAACACTTTTCCACTTTTCATCAGTCCATCTTAGATGAGCTCGGGCCGAGCGAAGCCGGCGGCCTTTCTGGGTGTTGTTGATAAATTGTTTTCGCTTTGCATAGTAGAGTTTTAACTTGCACTTACAGATGAAGCGACAAACTGTAGTTACTGACAGTGGTTTTCTGAAGTGTTCCTGAGCCTATGTGGTGATATCCTTTGCACATTAATGTCGCTTTTTGATGCAGTACCGCCTGAGGGATCCAAGGTCACGGGGTTAGCCGCTTACGTGCAGTGATTTCTCCAGATTCTCTGAACCTTATGATGATATTACAGACCGTGGATGGTGAAATCCCTAAATTCCTTGCAATAGCTGGTTGAGAAATGTTGTTCTTAAACTGTTGGACCATTTGCTCACGCATTTGTTGACAAAGTGGTGACCCTCGCCCCATCTTTGTTCGTGAATGACTGAGCATTTCATGGAATCTACTTTTATACCCAATCATGGCACCCACCTGTTCCCAATTAGCCTGTTCACCTGTGGGATGTTCTGAAGAAGTGTTTGATGAGCATTTTTGTTAAGTACATAACTCCACATGTGTTCATTCATAGTTGTGATGCCTTCAGTGACAATCTACAATGTAAATAGTCATTAAATTAAAGAAAACGCATTGAATGAGGAGAAGGTGAGTCCAAACTTTTGGCCTGTACTGTATGTATTTAAAGCATGTATATAAAACCATAATGGAGGTGTTTAAATGTTTTTTTAGAGCGCTTTGTAGTCAGAATAAAGCGGACTTTGGATTGCATTTGTTTACTAGTTAGAATACCTGAAAAAAGCACAACGTGTTGTGGAGGACCTCTTCCCTCCAGGTTCCTTGGACCACCAATGAGGGACATGATTGCGAGCAGTTTTGTGACTTTGTTTATTATTTCAAAAAACCTCAGTTCAGGTCGGGTCGCTTCTCAAACCGCTTGCTCTTCCGGTCGCTTTTCAGCCGTCCCCGGCGTCGTCTGTGTCTCGCTCTTTGTCGCGCTTGCTCCCCATGCACCAGCGGCTCTCCAGATCCTTCTGCCCCTCCTTCATCTCCTGCTGCCCTTTTACACTGTGAGAGGTGATTACATAACTGCGCCCAGGTGGGCCATCCACGCACCTGACGCCCATCTCGGATACGGAGCCGGCCCCGGCGCGCCCCGCCTCGTTGCAGGTCCGCCGGCCATGCCTCCTCACACCCATCTCAGAGCCAGCCCCGGCGCGCCCCGCCTCGCTGCAGGTCCGCCGGCCATGCCTCCTCACAGAATTCTTGGAGCCGGCCCCGGCGCGCCCCGCCTCGCTGCAGGTCCGCCGGCCACGCCTCCTCACACCCATCTCGAAGCCGGCCCCGGCGCGCCCCGCTTCGCTGCAGGTCTGCCGGCCACGCCTCCTCACAGACCTCTCGGAGCCGGCCCCGCCTCGCTGCAGGTCCGCCAGCCACGCCTCCTCACAGATCTCTCGGAGCCGGCTCTGGCGCTCCCCGCCTCGCTGCAGGTCCTCACAGACCTCTCGGAGCCAGCCCCGCCTCGCTGCAGGTCCACCGGCCACGCCTCCTCACAGATCTCTCGGAGCCGGCCCCGGCGCGTCCCGCCTTGCTGCAGGTCCGCCGGCCACGCCTCCTCACAGACCTCTCGGAGCCGGCACCGGCGCGCCCCACCTCGCTGCAGGTCCGCCGGCCACGCCTCCTCACAGATCTCTCGGAGCCGGCTCTGGCGCGCCCCGCCTCGCTGCAGGTCCGCCGGCCACGCCTCCTCACACCCATCTCGTAGCCGGCCCCGGCGCGCCCCGCCTCGCTGCAGGTCTGCCGGCCACGCCTCCTCACAGACCTCTGTTACCTCTGGTCCGCCAGCCACGCCTCCTCACAGACCTCTCGGAGCCGGCCACGCCTCGCTGCAGGTCCACCGGCCACGCCTCCTCACAGATCTCTCGGAGCCGGCTCTGGCGCGCCCCGCCTCGCTGCAGGTCCGCCGGCCACGCCTCCTCACACCCATCTCGTAGCCGGCCCCGGCGCGCCCCGCCTCGCTGCAGGTCTGCCGGCCACGCCTCCTCACAGACCTCTGTTACCTCTGGTCCGCCAGCCACGCCTCCTCACAGACCTCTCGGAGCCGGCCCCGCCTCGCTGCAGGTCCGCCAGCCACGCCTCCTCACAGATCTCTCGGAGCCGGCCCCGGCGCGCCCTGCCTTGCTGCAGGTCCACTGGCCACGCCTCCTCACACGTGTGTTCTTGTCTTACGTAAGGATTGTGAAGGAAAAGCAGAATTGAAAGAAAAGTGCAGTTCCCCTTTAAAGAACCGGTCCGGTGAGTTGATGTTGGGAGTTTTCAAAGTGTATTTTGTCCACAGATGCAATCATCTTATTGTCATGACGAGCGAACGAACGTTAAGCCGGTGCCTCCATGTGATGGAGCCGGGCCCCGGTATGCTAATAGCGCTTTAATGAGAGAAATGTGTGGCAGAAGAAGCGTACCTAATTGAAGGAAAAGGGCTTCAAATGCATTGTTAACGGGTCAGGGGGACGCCACTTAGGGCCCCGCCGCTGATGATATGCAAGGTGTGGAAATGCATTTCCAGTCTCATCGCTTCCCATCGAGGAGTTGTTCATTAAGCTTATGCATATCATCATCAGCGGGCGCGCTCCCTCCATCAGGCGGCGGATACGGCGGGGATGAAAGCATTTGATAAAAAACGTGAGGGACGGGAGAGAATTCCAACAAGCATTCTCATTTGCAAAGGTCATTAAAGCCTGGCATACATTAGAAAAGCTGCTAATTATGAAATGGCTTAACTCCACATTCAGTGGGATTATGTCTGCTCATTTAGAATATGTTGATCCCCCCCCCCATCACACACTGGATGTGCTCCTGTTCACAGGCCTTGTCGGTCATCTTCACTGTCCCTAAGTCTTATTTGCATCAACACTCGCCTGGCTTTAAGATAAAAGTGTTGATGGAATTCCCCTCCATTGAGATTTAGTGTCAGTGTTGGAGTTGTCAGGAAGCAGAAATTTGGGGATTACTGAGAACCAGAGCTCAGCCTTTTCCCCCCTCGGGTGACATTTATCACCATTAGAAAGTGGAGATTGAATATCACGGATGCATTATGTATGTTTGGATGCACAATATGAAGGAATCTAATCATGTAAATATGGCTCATCTCTGAGAAAAGTACCGCGGTTGCGGATTTATTTGTTCACAGGGGATATACCGTATTTTCCGGACTATAAGGCGCACTTAAAATCCTTTTTTTTTTTAAACTCCACAGTGCTTGCTTACCGACTTCGAAGCAATTTTACAAACCCCGTTTCCATATGAGATGGGAAATTGTGTATAAATAAACGGAATACAATGATTTGCAAATCCTTTTCAACCCATATTCAGTTGAATGCACTACAAAGACAAGATATTTGATGTTCAAACTCATAAACTTTTTTTTTTTTTTGCAAATAATAATTAACTTAGAATTTCATGGCTGCAACACGTGCCAAAGTAATTGGGAAAAGGCATGTTCACCACTGTGTTACATCACCTTTTCTTTTAACAACACTCAATAAACGATTGGGAACTGAGGAAACTAATTGTTGAAGCTTTGAAATTGGAATTCTTTCCCATTCTTGTTTTATGTAGAGCTTCAGTCGTTCAACAGTCCGGGGTCTCCGCTGTCGTATTTTACGCTTCATAATGCGCCACACATTTTCGATGGGAGACAGGTCTGGACTGCAGGCGGGCCAGGAAAGTACCCACACTCTTTTTTTTTACAAAGCCACGCTGTTGTAACACGTGCTGAATGTGGCTTGGCATTTTGTTGCTGAAATAAACAGGGGCGTCCATGAAAAAAACGGCGCTTAGATGGCAGCATATGTTGTTCCAAAACCTGTATGTACCTTTCAGCATTAATGGTGCCTTCACAGATGTGTAAGTTACCCATGCCTTGGGCACTAATGCACCCCCATACCATCACAGATGCTGGCTTTTGAACTTTGCGTCAATAACAGTCTGGATGGTTCGCTTCCCCTT
Organism: Nerophis lumbriciformis; assembly: GCF_033978685.3. Lineage (NCBI taxonomy): Eukaryota > Metazoa > Chordata > Actinopteri > Syngnathiformes > Syngnathidae > Nerophis > Nerophis lumbriciformis. The sequence continues at coordinate 34,052,534 of NC_084571.2, read as the reverse complement.
TGGTCCGGATGACACGATGTCGAATATTTCCAAAAACAATTTAAAATGTGGACTCGTCAGACCACAGAACACTTTTCCACTTTGCATGAGTCCATCTTAGATGATCTCGGGCCCAGAGAAGCCGGCGGCGTTTCTGGATGTTGTTGATAAATGGCTTTTGCTTTGCATAGTAGAGCTTTAACTTGCACTTACAGATGTAGCGACCAACTGTATTTAGTGACAGTGGTTTTCTGAAGTGTTCCTGAGCCCATGTGGTGATATCCTTTAGAGATTGATATCGGTTTTTGATACAGTGCCGTCTGAGGGATCGAAGGTCACGGTCATTCAATGTTGGTTTCCGGCCATGCCGCTTACGTGGAGTGATTTCTCCAGATTCTCTGAACCTTTTGATGATATTATGGACCGTAGATGTTGAAATCCCTAAATTTCTTGCAATTGCACTTTGAGAAACGTTGTTCTTAAACTGTTTGACTATTTGCTCACGCAGTTGTGGACAAAGGGGTGTACCTCGCCCCATCCTTTCTTGTGAAAGACAGCATTTTTTGGGAAGCTGTTTTTATACCCAATCATGGCACCCACCTGTTCCCAATTAGCCTGCACACCTGTGGGATGTTCCAAATAAGTGTTTGATGAGCATTCCTCAACTTTATCAGTATTTATTGCCACCTTTCCCAACTTCTTTGTCACGTGTTGCTGGCATCAAATTCTAAAGTTAATGATTATTTGCAAAAAAAAAAAAAGTTTATCAGTTTGAACATCAAATATGTTGTCTTTGTAGCATATTCAATTGAATATGGGTTGAAAAGGATTTGCAAATCATTGTATTCCGTTTATATTTACATCTAACACAATTTCCTAACTCATATGGAAACGGGGTTTGTATTTGGTACATGGTGTAATGATAAGTGTGACCAGTAGATGGCAGTCACACATAAGAGATACGTGTAGACTGCACTATGATGGCAATATGACTCAAGTAAACACACTACAAAAAGACAGTGTTCAAAAACAAGAAAAACAATACAAAAATGAGGGGTATTTTATTTCAACTAAGCAAAATTATCTGCCAATAGAACAAGAAAATTTGGCTTGTCAAGACTTTCCAAAACAAGTAAGATTAGCTAACCTCAATGAACCCAAAAATACCTTAAAATAAGTATATTCTCACTAATAACAAGTGTACTACTATATGAGTATGTATTTTCTATTGTTTCATTGAAAATAAAACAGCAAAGTCCATTTGGCTGTCATCTGTTGTAATTATGAGACCCAATTGTGTCAAAGTCATGATTTATTTTTACATGCTTGAAATAAGAAATTATTACCGTATTTTCCGCACTATAAGGTGCACCTAAAAACCTCCAATTTTCTCAAAAAAAAAGTGAAAGTGCACCTTATAATCCGGTGCGCCTTATATATGGACCAATATTGAGCCACAACAGGTCTCGCAACCCCAGCCTCTACTGTAGCATCTATTCTATGCGCCTTATAATGTGGTGCGCCTTATATATGAACAAAGTTTTAAAATAGGCCATTCATTGAATGTGCGCCTTATAATCCGGTGCGCCTTATAGTGCGGAAAATACGGTACTTTAAAAAAGTAGTTTTATACTTGTGAGGGTTGATGAAACAGCTTTGCAACAGTTGATATTCTAGTTTCAAGCATGTTTTACTCAATATAGGTCATCAGATCTCAGCAACAAGCTGTAATATCTTACTGAGATCATTTAGGACCAAAACACTTAAAACAAGTAAAACACTCGAACATCAAATCTTATGTATGGCCGCGCAAGTCCCGGGATGCCCAACATGTCCATAACACACCCAGCCGAGTCCCACGGGGAGGGGGGATAAAAGTTGGAAAAGTGGACAAAAGTCCCAAAAATGTTAAAAATACCTACCCAGGTTCGAGTCCCACAAGTCCCGGCTGGGATGCCCAAAATGTCCAAAACACACCCAGCAAAGTCCCACGGGAAGGCGGGGAGAAAAGTGAGAAAAGTCGGTAAAATGTTAAAAATTCACACCCGGGTGCCACAAGTCTTAAGACTTGTGGCACTCCATGTGGGACTCGAACCTGGGTAGGTATTTTTAACAGTTTTGGGACTTTTGCCGACTTTTCCAACTTTTATCCCCCCTCCCCATGGGACTCGGCTGCGTGCGTTTTGGACATTTTGGGCATCCCGGTACTTGCGCGGCCGGCGGCGGGACTTGTGGGACTCGACCCTGGGTAGGTATTTTGAAAATTTTTGGGGACTTTTGCCGACTTTTCTCACTTTTCTCCCCCACTTCCCGTGGGACTTTGCTGGGTGCGTTTTTGGACATTTTTTGCATCCCGGGACTTGTACGGCCGGCGGCGGGACTCGTGGGACGGCAACCCGGGGAAGTATTTTGGACACAATTGGGACTTTTGACCATTTTGGCCGCCTTTTCCCCTTTTCTTCCCCGCCTTCCTGTGCACCATTGCTGGGTGTGTTTTGGACATTTGGACAAAAATAGTTTCAAGCATGTTTTACTCAATATAGGTCATCAAATCTCAGCAACAAGCTGTAATATCTTACTGAGATCATTTAGGACCAAAACACTTAAAACAAGTAAAACACTCTAACATAAAATCTGCTTAGTGAGAAGAATTATCTTACCAGACTAAAAATAAGCAAATATCACCCTTCTTTGAGATATTTAACTTTACTTAGATTTCAGTTTTTGCGGTGCAACACCAACATTTTATAAGTTCCATTGAAAATATAGAACATTACACACAGCGCTCAAAAATATATCAAAATGTTTTAGTACAACTTTGGTAAGCTATGAAGCCACACCACTCGATGGATTGTACTGTGCTTCAACATAGGAGTATTATTATGGTGTGTGTATAAGGTAAGACATATTATCTGGCGTTTTGTTTCGCAATATTATGCAAAAGCAACTTTTCTTACTTTCTGGTGCCTGCTGATCTGTATTTGGGATCTGCATACGTCCTGAAAATTTGCGCGTGTCCGCCTTTGTAGTCCGTGACGACACCGTAGTCGATAAGCTTCTTCTTTTTCTCTTACTATGGTAGCCGTAATGCTCCGACAATCCATCAAGCGGTGTGGCTTCATAGCTTACCAAAGTCGTACTAAAACATTTTGACAGTTTTTTGAGCGCCGTGTGTAATGTTCTATATTTTCAATGGAACATTCAAAGTTTTGGTGTTGTTTACTTAAGTCAACTTGCAGTCTACACAAAATCTCCTATGTGTGACTGCCATCTACTGGTCACACTTATCATTTCACCATGTACCAAATAAAATAGCTTTGAGGTCGGTAAGCACAATCAGAATTATTCCGTACATTAGGCGCACCAGCTTATAAGGCGCATTGTCGATTTTTGAGAAAATGAAAGGATTTTAAGTGCGCCTTATAGTCCGGAAAATACGGTCAGCCTTTTAAACACTGCAACACAAAATATACTATATTTTTTTACCATTCTAATTGTATATAACTTTTAATTATCTATGATTAGTAAACAAACAATAAAAATCATGACTCTCAATCAAACTGGGTCAGGTGGGGTTTTCTTTGGTCGATATCACTTTCCAACAAATTCAGTATCGTGGCTCATTTGTTCTTGTTGATGGGCTCGTTTTGCTCATCTGAGTGGAAAATGTTGCAAAGTTGCATTTTTAGCCACCTTTTCCAATTCTTTATTTAAAAAGTTAAAGTACCCATGATTGTCTCACTCACACACTAGGTGTGGCAAAATTATTCTCTGCATTTGACCCATCACCCTTGATCACCCCCCTGTGAGGTGAGAGGAGCAGTGAGCAGCAGCTGTGGCCACGCCCGTGAATAATTTTTGGTGATTCAACCCCCAATTCCAACCCTTGATGCTGAGTGCCAAGCAGGGAGGTAATGGGTCCCATTTTTATAGTCTTTGGTATGACTGACACATGACATCTATTAATCAGACAAGGAGCAAGGAATCATGCAGAGACAGAGTTCAATTTAGCTCATGAGGAGACGCGTGTTTTGGACTGTATTCTAGTTACAGATCCAAACTACGTTCTAAAAGTCCAGCCCGCGTGCTTCCTCTATTTTTTTTGGGAGGTCCCTGGTTACATCACTGAAGCTATATGATTATACAAAAATGCAAATGTGTTAACGCTGGTGCTATCGCCTTGTCTCTGCTCTGTCTGCGTCACGGCGGTGTTCGGCCTTGGCAGTCAGCAGGCCGAGTCTGGACACAACACTGATAGAGACGGCTGGCAATCTTTTGGATTGCCAGCTTTGCACGGATACAAAACTCTAACTTGAGCACAATAGCAACAGACTTTAAGCCAGGGGTGCTCATTACGTCGATCGCGAGCTACCGGTCGATCGTGGAGGGTGTGTCAGTCGATCACCAGCCAGGCATTAAAAAAATAGTCCTAAAAATGAGCGATCATAAATCTTCACTATGACGTCACTTGATCGACATTCACGGCACCCGAGGGTCTTCTGAGATGACGCTGGCTGCTGCCAGCTCATTAAAATTACCGACTGGAAGGCGAGAAACACTTTATTTCAACAGACTCTGGCACCGTACCTGTCGTCAAAACTCCAAAGACCGACTGCACAGTTGCACAATAAAAGCTCTGCTTCATCCTGCCTGCGCTAACAAAATAAGAGTCTCAGAAAGCTGGCGTGCACAAGCTAGCAAGCTACGGAGTTTGCCGACAATGTATTTCTTGTAAAGTGTATACAAAGGAGTACGGAAGCTGGATAAATAAGATGCCAAAAACCAACCACTTTCATGTGGTATTGGACAGAAAGGAGTACTTTTTTTCTCCTCCATTCGAAAATGCGGACGTTATCAGCACTACTGTCTGATTCCAATCAATGCAAGGCATCAGAATCAGGTAATACACCAACTTATATTCTAGTCTTCATGAAAGAAAGGAATCTATATGTGTTAAACATGCTTGTATTATCTTTAAACACCTTTAACTTATTAACAATATTAACTATATGTGTTAAACATGCTTGTATTATCTTTAAACACTTTTAACTTTTTAACAATATTAACTATATGTTAAACATGCTTGTATTATCTTTAAACACCTTTAACTTATTAACAATATTAACTATATGTGTTAAACATGCTTGTATTATCTTTAAACACCTTTAACTTATTAACAATATTAACTATATGTGTTAAACATGCTTGTATTATCATTAAACACTTTTTACTTGTTAACAATATTAACTATATGTGTTAAACATGCTTGTATTATCTTTAAACACCTTTAACTTATTAACAATATTAACTATAAGTGTTAAACATGCTTGTATTATATTTAACCACCTTTAAGTTGTTAAACAATATTAACTATTTGTGTTAAACATGCTTGTATTATCTTTAACCACCTTTAAGTTGTTAACAATATTAACTATATGTGTTAAACATGCTTGTATTATCATTAAACACCTTTAACTTGTTAACAATATTAACTATATGTGTTAAACATGCTTGTATTATCTTTAAACACCTTTAACTTATTAACAATATTAACTATATGTGTTAAACATGCTTGTATTATCTTTAAACACCTTTAACTTATTAACAATATTAACTATATGTGTTAAACATGCTTGTATTATCTTTAAACACCTTTAACTTATTAACAATATTAACTATATGTGTTAAACATGCTTGTATTATCTTTAACCACCTTTAAATTGTTAACAATATTAACTATAAGTGTTAAACATGCTTGTATTATCTTTAAACACCTTTAACTTGTTAACAATATTAACTGTATTAACTAAGTTAATATTGGTAATAAGTTAAAGGTGTTTAAAGATAATACAAGCATGTTTAACACATATAGTTAATATTGTTAATAAGTTAAAGGTGGTTAAAGATAATACAAGCATGTTTAACACATATAGTTAATATTGTTAACAATATTAACTATATGTGTTAAACATGCTTGTATTATCATTAAACACCTTTAATTTGTTAACAAAAACATATATTTCATAAATAAGTAAATATAACTTATATATATGAATGAGGTAGATCCCCACGACTTGATCAATTGAATAGTAGGTCGCCTGCAGAAAAAGTGTGAGCACCCCTGCTTTAAGCATACTAAAGTTGTGTGATAATATATACATAATTATTCTTGATGGGGGTTTGAACTCGCGACCTACTAATCTCAGGGCGGAGACTCTAACCACTAGGCCACTTAACAGGTGCTTTAGCTTTACTAGATGTCTTTATGATGACAATACCGATACAACAATATAATACACTTAAAAAATGATATCAACTTATTAATATTTTGTCTATTTTTTCGGCAAAACTACTTTAGTAGTAAGTTGTGTGACACAGAATCTTCAAATTGGAAGTTTAGAAAAATGGTTCCTTGCCCTTTAAAGGACTACACTTGTTTTATACAGTACGTTAAAAAAAAAAAGTAATTATACCTTTTTTTTCTTCAAATACTTAATCACTTGTTTCTTGTCGCAAGTCTGAAAGTCTTCTCACCGTCTTTTCACATATCGGACTCCCCACCTTGTTGTAGGCGATCTCTGTGATTTTTGGTCTATTTAATAATCCAACGGCCAATTAAGTGGCGAGGAAGTGCTGGGATCTATAAAAGGTTAATAAGCCTCGGCTGCAGTGTGTTTCTCCCGAGCAAATGTCACTTAGACGCGGGTCAAGATCTCCCTCCAGATCTAAATTTAATCACGCCGCGTCGCCTCGCCCTCATTAGTCCTGGCCTTGTGCGCCACTCGAATCTTGCTTTTGCCGCTATTACCTGCTAGCCTCGCGGCCGCAGAGTACGGCTCCTCCAAATGATGTCATCTGTTAACCACTGGACCCAATGACCCGAACCCTATAGAACGTCTCACAATCCATACATCTCTTAGCCTTGCTTTGTACCCATCATGACCTAAAAAACTCCTTCACTGCCACAACCATACCACCTAACCCAGGCCTTGGCAATTCTTTTGACTCAAGGAGCCACATTTATAGAAAAAAATGGGTCTGGGGGCCGGTATATCTGATTTTTAGGAAGACTAATACAGAACCTCACAATAATGTCTGACTAAATGCTAAAAACGTTATGACAGACCACCTTAAACGGAATGGAATGTTACGTTTTTTTACTGAATGAGACACCCAGATTGTACATGAAAATAAAGTGTCAGAAAAAGTGTATGTAAATTATCAAAAAACTTTCCGTTCTCTGAGTTCACAGTGAACTCAGAGAAAGCTGTCTTTGTTGCACCAAACCAAAGGCTTGGAAAATTCCACTGTGTACGATTGGAGGAGACGGGAGGGGTTATCTATTGTGATCCAAGACTTGCCCAAGCTCGATCCAGGACCAGCCCAAGCCCGAGGCATCTTTTTCTTTTGTGTTAATGTGACCAAAAACAATGGCTGTTTACATACGCTCCCTCACCCCCATTCCTTTAGAAACAACTGTTGTTGTGTAAACAGGGACTATCCAAATAAAAGAGGAGACGTAAACCTTTTTTAGTCAGAGCGTGATGACACTGTACAAGGGTACAGGTGTACGCGTCTCTCCTCAAATTGAGCAAAATTTTAGGGTTAGGGTCTTAGTTTATTTCCTTGCTTCTTGTCTGTTTTAATGGATGTCATCGATGTTTAAACCTGACATAAAGAATGTGGGATTTACAATATTAACTATGAAGGGTAAAACACTGAATATTGACAACATATGAACGTCACCCCCCCCCCCCCTATCACTATCATTGGTACTTTAACCAAAATAGTCACCTCCAGTGAAAGCAAATTGAATAGTTCTGTTACACCAGGCCTGGGCAATTATTTGGACTTTTGGGGCCAAATTTAGAGAGAAAAAAATGTGTATATCGGATTTTTAGGAACACTTATACAAAACCTCACAATAATGTCCGATTGAATGCTAAAAATGGAATGGAATTTTAAGTTTTTTTTACTGAATGAGACACCCAGAATGTACATGAAAATATAGAATGTGGGATTTACAATATTAACTATGAAGGATAAAACACTGAATATTGACAACATATGAACGTCTCACCCCTTCTATCACTATCATTGGTACTTTAACCAAAATAGTCACCTCCAGTGAAAGCAAATTGAATAGTTCTGTTACACCAGGCCTGGGCAATTATTTTGACTTTTGGGGCCAAATTTAGAGAGAAAAAAATGTGTATATCGGATTTTTAGGAACACTTATACAAAACCTCACAATAATGTCCGATTGAATGCTAAAAATGGAATGGAATTTTAAGTTTTTTTTACTGAATGAGACACCCAGAATGTACATGAAAATATAGAATGTGGGATTTACAATATTAACTATGAAGGATAAAACACTGAATATTGACAACATATGAACGTCTCACCCCTTCTATCACTATCATTGGTACTTTAACTTTAACTTAAATAGTCCCAACCTCGGAAATGGATCTGTCGGATTTTCAGTGAAAGAAAATGGAACAGTTCCGTTACAGCAGGCCTGGGCAATTATTTGACTTTTGGGGCCAAATTTAGAGAACAAAAATGTGTATATCGGATTTTTAGGAACAATAATACGAAACCTCACAATAATGTCCGATTGAATGCTAAAAATGGAATGGAATTTTACGGTTTTTTTACTGAATGAGAAAACCAAAATGTACATGAAAATAAAGAATGTGGGATTTACAATATTAACTATGAAGGATAAAACACTGAATATTGACAACATATGAACGTCTCACCCCCTCTATCACTATCATTGGTACTTTAACTTAAAGAGTCCCAACCTCGGAAATGGATCTGTCGGATTTCCAGTGAAAGAAAATGGAACAGTTCCGTTACAGCAGGCCTGGGCAATTATTTGACTTTTGGGGCCAAATTTAGAGAACAAAAATGTGTATATCGGATTTTTAGGAACAATAATACGAAACCTCACAATAATGTCCGATTGAATGCTAAAAATGGAATGGAATTTTACGGTTTTTTTACTGAATGAGAAACCCAAAATGTACATGAAAATAAAGAATGTGGGATTTACAATATTAACTATGAAGGATAAAACACTGAATATTGACAACATATGAACGTCTCACCCCCTCTATCACTATCATTGGTACTTTAACTTAAAGAGTCCCAACCTCGGAAATGGATCCGTCGGATTTCCAGTGAAAGCAAATTGAATAGTTCTGTTACACCAGGCCTGGGCAATTATTTTGACTTTTGGGGCCAAATTTAGAGAGAAAAAAATGTGTATATCGGATTTTTAGGAACACTTATACGAAACCTCACAATAATGTCCGATTGAATGCTAAAAATGGAATGGAATTTTACGTTTTTTTTACTGAATGAGACACCCAGAATGTACATGAAAATAAAGAACGTGGCATTTACAATATTAACTATGAAGGATAAAACACTAAATATTGACAACATATGAACATCACACCCCTTCTATCACTATCATTGGTACTTTAACTTTAACTTAAATAGTCCCAACCTCGGAAATGGATCTGTCGGATTTCCAGTGAAAGAAAATGGAACAGTTCCGTTACAGCAGGCCTGGGTAATTATTTTGACTTTTGGGGCCAAATTTAGAGAAAGAAAATGTGTATTTCAGATTTTTAGGAACTCTAATACGAAACCTCACAATAATGTCTGATTGAATGCTAAAAACGGCTTTAAAAACGGAATGGAATTTAAAGTTTTTTTTACTGAATGAGACACCCAGAATGTACATGAAAATAAAGAATGTGGGATTTACAATATTAACTATGAAGGATAAAACACTGAATATTGACAACATATGAGCGTCACACCCCCTCTTGATTGACATATTTTACAATCAAGCGAAACGCAACAAAAATGCAACAAATACAGCAAAATATGAACACGAAGGGTAAAAAAAACCCCCCACCTACAATCTGATACATCACTAAGCTTTAGAACTTTGTAGTAAAAATCTCCTTCCTGTGGAAACGCTCCACACCCACACTGCTTGGTGCCTCGTCTGAGCTGCTGTGACTTACATTACC
>NC_084571.2:34025000-34030000 GCF_033978685.3 Nerophis lumbriciformis | reverse complement strand
AGTGTTTTATCCTTCATAGTTAATATTGTAAATCCCACGTTCTTTATTTTCATGTACATTCTGGGTGTCTCATTCAGTAAAAAAAAACATTAAAAAAATTCCATTCCATTTTTTTAAGACAATTTTAGCATTCAATCAGACATTATTGAGAGGTTTCGTATTAGTGTTCCTAAAAATCAGATATACACTTTTTTCTCAAAATTTGAGTTTGACGCCTGTGTTCTAAAGATTAGTGATATATCAGATAGAAGGTGTTTTTTCTACCCTTCGCGTTCATATTTCACTGTTTGTTGCATTTCGCTTGATTGTAAAATATGTCGATGGAGAGGGGGGGTGACGTTCATATGTTGTCAATATTCAGTGTTTTACCCTTCATAGTTAATATTGTAAATCCCACATTCTTTATTTTCATGTACATTCTGGGTGTCTCATTCAGTAAAAAAAAAAAACGTAAAATTCCATTCCGTTTTTCATTCAGACATTATTGTGAGGTTTTGTATTAGTAAAAATCAGATGTATCGGCATACTTGCCAACCCTCCCGAATTTTCCGGGAGACTCCCGAAATTCAGCGCCTCTCCCGAAAACCTCAAATATTTTCCCGAAAAACTCCCGATTTTCAACCGGAGCTGGAAGCCACGCCCCCTCCAGCTCCATGTGGACCTGAGTGAGGACAGCCTTTTCTTTATGACAGGGGTGACAAGAACTAAATCATCCAGACTAGAGATAAATCGTATTAATTATGTTTATCTTACCTAAAAATAAATACATTTATTAATTAAAAAAAAAAAAAAATAATAATAATTTTTTACTATATTTTGCTTAAAACATCAAAATTAATTGTATTTTTATTAGTATTTTTTCCTGACTCATCATTACATCCAGCCATAGAATTATACATTAAAATAAACATATTTGAAATAATTGATTTTAAATTATCATAATAATTCATTTAAAATGACCATATTTAATTATTAAAATAATTGCTTGTTTATCAACAACTTTAGCATTTTATTCATTACATTTTGAAACTCTCAGAAGCCAAGTTATGTTATATTCCTTAATATTTATTTATGCAAGTTTGAAATATCAATTATCTAAACACAGTTTTGTTTGCATATTTTCAGGATGTAGATATCTATATATATATATATATATATGTATATATATTATAGATGCGCGGTTTGCGGGCACAACCGCGGAGTCCGCGGATTATCCACGGATCGGGCGGATGAAATTTAAAAAAATTAGATTTTATCCGCGGGTCGGGTCGGGCGGTTGAAAAAAAAAAAAAAAAGATTTTAAATAGATTCAGGCGGGTGGCAGTTAAACCAATTCGGAAATATATATACATAGTTAAATGTTGTTACCCACATACGAAAAACGAGCAGGCACCTGCTGCATATGCCACAACAGAAGAAAAAAAAAAGAAGAGATGGACACTTTTACGGAGCGGAGAAGGGACGCCTCGCCGGGGTCCGGGACCGAGGCCCCTTCCCCCGAGAGGGCCCCACCGGGAGCCGTAGCTGAGGCGATCCGCGAGAAGGGCCCGACGCACGTCCAGGGTCACCACCGCGCCCACCGCACCGACACCCCGCCTCGTCCGCCTTCGCCGCGGCCGGCGTCACGCGCAGCAGGTAAGCAGCTTACCTGCCCGCCACCCCCGTGGCCGGGGCCTCGTAACAGGGGTCACTCCGCGCACTCCGCCCGCGCAGCTTACCTGCCCGCCACCCCCGTGGCCGGGGGCTCGTAACAGGGGTCACTCCGCGCGCTCCGCCCGCGCAGCTTACCTGCCCGCCACCCCTGTTGCCGGGGGCGCGTAACAGGGGTCACTCCGCGCGCAGTGCGCTCACGAAAGGGGTGGGGCTCACCCTGGTTGATATAGACAGCAGGACGGTGGCCATGGAAGTCGGAACCCGCTAAGGAGTGTGTAACAACCCACCTGCCGAATCAACTAGCCCTGAAAATGGATGGCGCTGGAGCTTCGGGCCCATACCCGGCCTTCGCCGGCAGCGAGACGCGCTTGGAGGTGCGCTCAGCGCGGCTCCCATATGATTGCGCACTGGTGTGCGTCTGGGTCGTGACAGCGTGGCACGCGAATGTCTGTGCTGCATTGGATCAGTCTCCTTTCTTTAACAGGCAAAAGCTTTATAACCTCACTAATGCCTTGCATCGTCTATATTAGATATATAACAACGGGCGGGTGCGGGCGGATGCGGTTCTGATTAAATGTTAGATCGGGTGGATGGCGGACGGTTGACGACTTTCTGATGCGGTTGCGGATGAAATAATTGCCTATCCGCGCATCTCTAATATATATATATATATATATATATATATATATATATATATATATATATATATATATATATATATATGTATGAAATACTTGACTTGGTGAATTCTAGCTGTCAATATACTCCTCCCCTCTTAACCACGCCCCCAACCACGCCCCGCCTCGCCCCCGACCACGCCCCCACCTCCCGAAATTGGAGGTCTCAAGGTTGGCAAGTATGTATATCGGCCCCCAGACACATTTTTTTTCCTCTAAATTTGGCCCCAAAAGTCAAAATATTTGCCTAGGCCTGGTGTAACGGAACCATTCCGTTCTCTTTCACTGGAAATCCGACGGATCCATTTCCGAGGTTGGGACTATTTAAGTTAAAGTACCAATGATAGTTATAGAGGGGATGTGACGTTCATATGTTGTCAATATTCAGTGTTTTATCCTTCATAGTTAATATTGTAAATCCCACATTCTTTATTTTCATGTACATTCTGGGTGTCTCATTCAGTAAAAAAAAACGTAAAATTCCATTCTGTTTTTAAAGCAGTTTTTAGCCTTCAATCAGATATTATTGTGAGGTTTCGTATTAGTGTTCCTAAAAATCAGATATACACTTTTTTCTCAAAATGTTACTTTGACACCTGTGTTCTAAAGATTAGTGATATATCAGATAGTATGTGTGGTTTTTTTTTTACCCTTTGCGTTCATATTTCACTGTTTGTTGCATTTCGCTTGATTGTAAAATATGTCGATGGAGAGGGGGGGTGACGTTCATATGTTGTCAATATTCAGTGTTTTACCCTTCATAGTTAATATTGTAAAAATGGGTCTCATTCAGTAAAAAAAACTTAAAATTCCATTCCGTTTTTAAGGCGTTTTTTAGCATTCATTCAGACATTATTGTGAGGTTTTGTATTAGTAAAAATCAGATATATCGGCCCCCAGACACATTTTTTTCCTCTAAATTTGGCCCCAAAAGTCAAAATATTTGCCCAGGCCTGCTGTAACGGAACCATTATGTCTCTTTCACTGGAAGTCCGACGGATCCATTTATGAGGTCGGGACCTGGGTCTGGCTCGGACACTGTTTACCCTCAGCGGCAGCAGCAGGGACTGTGGGGCAACAGAGTCCGCACCCGGGACCGCCAACAGACCCCATGAACGTGCAAAAGTGTCAACAAATGGCGAGAAGCTCCCGCGTCCAACTGGAAGCCGACGCGACAAAAGCGGCGATTAGGACTCCGCTACTCGCTGCCAATTCCGACGTCTCCTCGGCGGTTTGATCCCCCTCCTCTCTAAACCCTCGCTGTCATAGACTTGGAGGCTTCCAGCTGGAGCAAAGATCCCCACTGAAGCGTGAGATAGGAGAGCTCTCCATCTTGGCACATCTTGGCCGCCGCAATCCCCTGCAGGCCATTAGCCGTTGGAATATGTTTCCTTCTCTCTCTCTCCCCTGCAAGAAAAATACAGTCTGTCTTCATGCCGTAACAGCCATTACTTAATTGTGGCGGCTTCTTCCAGCAGCCAGAGTGTTGCCTTAATTAAGCAGCTAATTGCAATGTAGCTCTTGATTAGCTTGGGGGGGATGGGAGCGGCGGCCTGATATGTTGCGCACACTTCAGAGCCATTTACAGAAATTGAAGCTAATTTCGCTCTCTGTCTGCGGCTGCATTAATTTAATTTGGACTGCTTTTTAGCTCATTAACACTTCTAATTAATACGTTGACACCGCTATTAAGATGTCTCTTTTCAAATTGCCGTCTCCCGATAATCAGGATGGAGGAGGCTGACGTGCCGGGCGGAGGAGAGCGAGGCTTTTTTTGTTATTTCCGCCGTGCGTGGCAGGCTTTAATGGTACATGGTGGCCCACGCTAATGGGGTGTTGGTGGCAGGTGGCTAAATTGGAAATGAAAGGGATGCTGATTGTTTTCAAATTTGATTGGGCCGACGAGTCGTGTTTGTGTGCACGTGACGGCGGGCCTCGGGGGAGCGGGGTGAGGGGGAGGGCCGGTGGGCGGGGTGTCAGGGCCAGATGCCATACACAGCTGAACATCACGCCCCAGTAAGTGTGTGTGTGTGTGTGTGTGTGTGTGTGTGTGTGTGTGTGTTTGTCATTTTAATGAGCAGAATTTAGTGAGTGGGAGCGAGCTGGTAGCGCTGCGTGAGAAGCTCCGTTGCATTAGCATCACTTTAAGTCAGGGGTCCCCAAACTACGGCCGGATATGGCCCGCAAGGCGTCCAAAATCTGGCCTGCGGAAAGTCCAAAGTAAAAAACAAACAACAACAAAAAAAATGTGTGTGTGTGTGTGTGTGTGTGTATATATATATATATATATATATATATATATATATATATATATATATATATATATATATATATGTATATGTATATATATATATATATATATACATATATATATATATATATATATATGTGTGTTTATATGTATGTATACATATATATATATATATATATATATATATATATATATGTATATATATATATATATATATATATATATATACGTTTCGCAGGTTTCCCTGCTTGTCAGGCTTGTAGGGATGATATAGCCTCAGTTAAAAACAAACAAAAACAAAAAAATGTGTATATATATATATATATACCGGTATATATATATTTTTTGTTGTTGTTGTTTTTGTTTAGTTTTTGTTTTGTTGTGTTTGTTTTTTTGTTTTAATTCGTTTTATATATCCG